>NW_010289974.1:0-1553 GCF_000700745.2 Antrostomus carolinensis | reverse complement strand
CCTCTACTGGTTTTGCTGGGGCCGGGGGTGGGTGGGTGGGTGCACGGGGCTGTTTGGACCTGTAACTGAGCAGCCTGTCGTGTCCCGGAGCCCTTCAGCCCCTCGTTGTGCTGCAGGGCTGGTAAAACGGGGTGAAAAAAGCAACAGGGAGCAAGACTGTGGGTGAGCTTTGATGTGGAGGTGATGCTGGGGGTGGCTACCATTAACCTGCCCCAGAATACAACAAAAACCCTGTGGCAGAGGGTATTTTGGGGGGCTGTGACTGCAGGTGTTGGTGGCAGTCACTTGTGTCCTGAGTGTGTCTGGTCTCTGCTGCAGAGCAGAGATGGTAGAACCCTTCCTGGGACTGATCCTGTCTGTTGGTCTGATCCTGTCTGTTGGTCCCCATGTACAGACACTTACTAATTCAGGAATGTCGGACTTAAGCGGCGCGTGGGAGTTAGCGGTTGCACAAACAAAGCGATGTAGAAAGGTGAGGAATTGAGAAATAGGTGACCTTTCCTGCCTGGAGCGGTTCCTAAGAGACGCTCTGGGCTGCTGGAGGTAACACTGCTTTCTATTTACCCAGCCAAACCATATGTTTGTTGTTACGACAGAGACATGGATGGTTTTCCTAGGAAGCAGGTTCTTGGTGTCCCTGCGGTGGGGGACCTTCTGGGGAACTCATATGACGTGTTCCCAAAGACCAGTGGTGGTGGTGACTGGTGGGATGGGCTGAGCTCCAGCTCCTGGTGAAGGGTTGGTGCTGTGGGGCCTTCCCAGTGCTGCTGCTCAGCCCCAGGTGGACTTTGGTGCCTCGCTGAGCTGCTGTCACGCAGGGTTTTGCTGAGGATCAGGTGTTTTTATTAGTTGTGTCTCCTGTTGGACTTCAGCCCAGTGCCAGCTGTCTGTGCCCCCAGTCAGCTTCATCCACTGCAGGGCACTGATCTTGTCCCTACCTGGCTAATGCACCAGCACCTCCCTGATGGAAACAACCAGGCTCTGTCCCTGTCACTGCCCCGCTTGCCCACTGTCCCCTGTGGCATCAGGTCTGGCCCCACCTGGTGTGCCTGCGTCTCCTGTTGGACTTCAGCCCAGTGCCAGCTGTCTGTGCCCCCAGTCAGCTTCATCCACTGCAGGGCACTGATCTTGTCCCTACCTGGCTAATGCACCAGCACCTCCCTGATGGAAACAACCAGGCTCTGTCCCTGTCACTGCCCCGCTTGCCCACTGTCCCCTGTGGCATCAGGTCTGGCCCCACCTGGTGTGCCTGCTCTCCTGCATGTCACAGTGCCAGTGCTCCCATGGGGCCAGCGAGACCGTCTGCTGTGCTTTCCACTCAGAAATCTCACCATGGACTGGGAAAAATAAAAGGGACGTCGTTAATGGAGCTCAGATGGGTCCCCTGCCAGGCCTGGGGGGCTGAGGACATGCAGTCCCCAGGGGGGATGGGACCCTGACACACTATGGGGGGGGCTGCGTGCTTGTGGGGACTGTGCTGGCCAGAGTGATGCAAAGGGGCTGGGAAGCTGGAGATGCCCCACGTGTTTTGGGGGGCAGCCCTGCTTGGAGGT
>NW_010289973.1:0-2878 GCF_000700745.2 Antrostomus carolinensis | reverse complement strand
ATATAATAATATAATATAATTATAAAAATAATAATAGTTGTCTATAAAGACTACTGCAAAATAAGTAGACATCTTAAATCCCAACCAAACCTAGAACAAGGTCACACTGTACTTGTGATATATCACTTCATATAGAAATATTCAAAATAAATGCCTTTTTTCCTTTTTTCCCCCAGTTTCAGTTCCTTAGCACTCCAGGTAATCACAGACTCATTTTATTTATTAAAAAATGCAGATCTCTAAATTAGGTTTTTTGTGAAAAAGAAGGAAAATAATCCCAGGTTTTAGGACTGAACTAGAACACGGAAGAAATCCTCCAGCCACATAGTCAGCTAAATGTGGCTCTCCACCTCCCAAGCCACTTTGGTGTGCGTTGTGCTCAAGAATGGAATATAAAGGTTGCACTTAGGAGGTTGACACCAAATAAAATAGCTATTTCAAGCAACATGACTTTTTAAAATGAGCTTTTTGCACCCTACCTAAAGACATTAAATAATACAGCGAAGCCCCCATTAACCGAGCACCTGCTAAAGCAATCAGTCACTTAAAATAATAAACTCTCTTGGCTGCGCAACTGAAAGAGCAATGATGATTTGACTTGTTAAAGCAAATGTTTGGCTCAGCAAATCAAACCCCTGGCTGGACTGTAATAAAGCCATCACACAAACCACTAGAAAAATAAACCAGTAACAAGGTGCAGCGAGTCCCCAGGTCCAACCTTTTCAATTCAGGCACATGAATTGAAGGCGAAGGCGCTTTGTGCCGCATGAAGATGCTGCCGCTTGGGCAATGAACCATCCTCGATCGCCCGGTGCCAGCCCATGACATGAAGTCATCGTAAAAGAGACCAAATGAGAATTAATTTATGTGAACATACCACTTCTAAAAGATGCTCAAATCCTCTGAGTTTTGTAGAGCTCAGGCACGGTGTAGAAGAACAGAGAAGTTTGTTATCCCATCGCACCACGTTTTGGATGGAACAGACCTGGCTACAGCAGAACAAAATACTACTGTTTTCCCCCAGTGTGTTTTTGGGTTTTTTTATTCATACACAAAGGAATGATTTCATTCTGTAGACAGGAAAATGAAGTTCATGTGCCATACATGCTGTCAATAACAGAGGGAACATCCAGACAAAATTCTCCATGGTTTTTTGGCCAACTCTACACGTACTACCAGTTAAATATCCCAAATCATCTCTGCTGACTATCCAAGAGCAATCATATCCTGCCTCTGATAATCCTCTAAATCTCTGCCACTTATGATCCTAAGAAAATATCAAAGAGTGATAAGAAAGGCATTGCTTGATGATGGATTAATAGAAGTAGATGGTCTGATGACCATTTCATCTTCCTCTATCGTCCTTCCCACTACACTGTCAGTTTTTTGGTTTGGTTTGGTTTATTTTTAAAGACAAGGTCAACAATTCAAATATGCAACAAGGAAATGACAATGGAGGTGTGAGGAATTTGGAGAGGTCTTCTGATCACCCTCTCGGCCAAGCTAGAATCTAAAAAAACCCTCAAGCTGTGAAATAAAGCAAACTGCAGAATATTGACTGCAGATCAAATCAGGGAATCATTTCACTCAACTGAGCTGCTGAAAGCAACCTGTCCTGTCAGAATGGGTCTTCATGTTTGGATACCTTATAGCAGAAGGGAGTAGATGACACATAGAGGCAGTGAACTCAGAAGGAGACTTACCTGGGCCAGCACTGGCAGGCTTTTAATTTATATTCCACCATAAAATTCAAATATTATTTTGAAAACAGACATTTCAAGTCTAGAAGTGACAGATCCTTTGAAGAAAGAGTAGGAGAGAGCAAGCATCTTCCCAGACAACATGTTTCTCTTCAGGGCATACTTCAACCTCCCAGCAGTTGGGTACTTTGCCTGGTTTACACCATTCCCTGTGTGATCCATAGGTCTCCTGTCTCTAACATTTGGAAGAAGGGCTGGAGCAGGTCATGGAGAAATGGAGAAAGGTGGCTGCCTTACGTTACATTATTAAGAATGAGGCTCACTTAACTGCCAACAATTTAGACACACAACCTACACTTCACACTTTCAACTGTCTTCAGACCCCTCAAGTGGCAGGGCACATTTGATGTGCAATATATTGAGAGGTTCCATGGTTTTGGGGTTTTTTTTGGTTGGTTGGTTTTTTTTTTACTAAGACACAAGGGCCCCTCTGGGCACCCCACACCATTTGTACGTGGGTACATCTGGCAATGGAGACACGGGCTTGCAAGGGGAAATAAATACTAATTCTGAGCCCTCCAGTGAACAGCAAATTTCTTTTAGAAATTCATACCAGCACAACACAAAGGCAAACCCTTTGTACATCTCTTTTTTTTTATTAGGTTGGGCATTACAAGACACATGCATCAACACAACGTCCTGGGCTTGTAGAATTAAGTATTTTTGGTTGCTAAAAGCACCCACCCACCTGCATCACAGAATAAAGATTCTCCCAAGCAGGGACACTTTGGTCATACACAAAAATATTATTTAACTGCCCTACTGTTATTCTCATCACAGCAGGAGGAAAATCACATTAGATCATGAAAATCAAGACTTTCCCCTCTGATCCTAGGAATAAAAACCATTTTCCTACAAAGCACCCTTAGCAATAAATAAGCCCAGCAGCACGGTGCTGACTCGGCACAGGGCTCCCCACTCATCAGCACGTCCCCCACCAAACCCCTCCAAGACATCACAGCCTGCTTTATGTTTGTCCACAGCGACTTTTCATCTCAGCCTAACAAAATTGAAAGGAAGAAAATGCCAAAGGGAAGAGGAAAAAGGGAAAGTCTCTCAAAAAAAAAAAGGATGTGAAGTGGGTTTGCAGCTTTATAAAAGAGGAATACATATATATA
>NW_010289972.1:7190-21407 GCF_000700745.2 Antrostomus carolinensis | reverse complement strand
TGATTCTGTGATCCTCACTCTCTCATCCTCAGCCCAACCAAAATGAGATTATACTGTTCCTGTGCAAGTGGATGCTTTCAGCTCTCAACTTGTTCAGTAGCAAAATGTCTTTCATTTTGTCATGGAAAGGTATTTAGAATCTCTTTCCAGGTCCATATGTTAACCTTGGCTAATGTTGCTCAAAAGCCACAGCTGAATTGATATGGAGTGGAGAGCAGGATTGAGATGGTGTGGTGAGTTCACCATCTGGTAGTGTTTTACAGCTACAGGCCTGGATCCAACCTCCCGAGGGAGAAATTATTTACTAGTGACCCCCAGATTAGCCACTCATTTCAGTAAAGCACCACCCCTGCTCAAAGGAAGCATGTAGATGAGAGAGCATTTTTTCAAGTCCTAACAGCATGAGATATCCAGATGGCACGTGGCACCTTGTACAATGTGCAGGAATATTGCCAAACCTGATGTCAGCCTCTGCCAAAAGGTTTTTCACTCTCATAGCTATTTCTCTTAAAAAGCAGGTGTGACAGTCACCCTGGAGGTAACAGATTCTTGTCTGTCTTTTTCAGGACCCTGATGTGATCAACACTGAGCTGCCCATGGAGTGTGGCCCTGCACCAGAGGATGAAGGGAGTACGGTCATGCGCCCAAACATTTCCAGTGGGATAGTGCCCCTGTTGGTAAGCCCTTCTCTCACACCTCAGACAACACCTAAAACACTGGACTCCCACCATGCTGGTCACAAACTTGTACCGTGTCCACAAGAGCTATTGGTGGAGAACCTGAGCAACTGGACTGCTCAAGGCCCCAGCCTGCCGTGCCTCAGTGATTTCAACAGCGGGTCCTGGTTCCAGCAGACCTCGAACCAGAAGCTGGAGCTCAGCAATCCACCAACCCACAGATTTAAAAACAAAACAAAAAATCTTTGGAACCCAACCTATGGATCATGGGTGCTAGAAAACACCTGTCACTTAAGCCCCAGCTCCAAGCTCGAAGCAACTCCAGAGCGGGAAGATTCAGGCTTTGATGGGAATTGCAGTTCTTCTCCTAGCTCTCGGGCATCTCCAGCATCTCCAAGTCGAAACAACTGCCCACACCTGGATATCAGTGGGATTGAACTGGTGAAACTCCAGACTTTCCCCTGTGGCAATGTAAATTATGCTTATGATGACCTGTGCTACAGCACTGACTACCAGCCATCGGCTTTGGCAGACATCAGAGCAGCTGTGCTGAGGAGCTCCAGTCTGCATAGAGATGAAAAGCCTTTTTGTAAAACAGAGAAAACATCAAGAGAGAGGGACTCTGGTCTGTCTTTGTCAGATGACCTGAGTGTTACTCCAGTATAACAGAAACGGTTCTTTCCCTGATCCAAAGATCAGGGAATGTGTGTGCCTGGAAGAACTGCTTCCTATTTCATTTACTTCCTCCATTTAAGTTCCTTCAGATGGGTGATGTTTCAACATCAGCAATGTTCTGCTTCCTCTTTCTACCTGCAGGATCCCAGATCATTGAAGATAGTTGCATTTCTATCTCTGTCCATCAAATGTGTTCCACTGAACCAGTGGAGAGGTGGAGAACAATGGCATTGCTACTCTGATCCAGAATTCAATACTTAATGAAAGGACTCCTCAATCTGCTCAGGTGAAAAGAAATGGACCTACCATCCAACCGCAGCGTTCGGATGGAAATAATGACCAACACAGGTTGCGCTTCTTTCTGATCAAAGAGACCAAAACCACATGCTGTCCCAGCAGCAACCACCTTGCAAAGGCTGCTGTATTCCCCAGAGCTTTTTACAGTCCTGATGACTTACTAATGATGCTCATGCACTGTAAGGGAAGTAAATAAATAGCAGCATCTGTTTTATTAGTAGACCTTGTAGAAAAACACAAAATGAAGTTACTACTCAAAGTGGAAGCAGTAGGAAGGATGAAAAAAAATCCAAGCTCCTCTGAGCATGTGCTTTGAAAACAAGCAATGAAGAGGAAAACAAATTTACTATTAAAAAAAATAATTGGTGGAGCTGATATTGTCCCTTTGAATAGTGAAGGAAACATGCTGCTTGCCTCATGATGTTGCTTTCTTCCCAGCTCATGGCATGTAAGGGGCAGGTGGTTTTTCAAGAAAGGGTGAGCTGCATGGTGTGATCAGAAATGGACTGTTTTTATCTTTTAATGGACTTTACCTGGGATGAACTTCATTTTTGTAAGTACTTTGATATTCAGCAGTATTTTCCTGTGCTATATTGGTAAGCATTAAGCTGAGGTTCTTGGGTAACTGTCTAGCGTCTGGCACACCGAAGTTGTTCTTTGTTTTAATACGTACTCCTCTGAGTCAGAAACAAAGTAATGCGAGGAGAACCTCATACAATCACTCCCTCACAGTGCCCTTTACATTGGAAGCTAGAATAGCTCAACCATTTGAGAAAGCTAAAATCATTACTTGGTTTCACACACCTGAGCAGGTCGTCATTTCTTCTCACCTTGCAAGCATGCAGAGTTGCTGGTAAAGGTAGTTGGTTGTTTTGAAGATAGCTCCTTTCTAAGGCTTTCTTCTGATGCTTAGGGTGTAAACTGATGTTTACTGGTTAAAGTCAGCAAAATAAGGAGACTGAAAAAGTAAATAATTGGATTAAGCCTGAACCGCCTTGGAAGCATTTTGTCCTTATCCCACTCCTGAATGGTGCCACTGCCAACCTGCAGTGGCAAATTACTTGCTCCCTTTATGTGTAATCAAGTTGTATAGTGAGATGGCAGTTGTTCCTTCCTGAGGGAAGAGGTGCTCTGGTACAAGCTTCATGCTGAGTGATGAGCTGAAGTACAGTCTGAAGATACGGGCTGGCAGCAGAGGGTTTGCTTTGACCAACACAGACTTCCTGTCCTCTGCGTCATTCAGGAATGGACACTACTGAGATGTGGTATAGAAAAGCACAGAGTGAAGAGTCTGAAGCCAGCTTGAGTGAAAGGTGTCTTCAGCCCAGGTTTAGGCTTTGTTGGTCTGACTTTGTATCTGTTCAAAGCTTCCTATGGTTTTAGGCCTTTGGCTTTAGAATGGTTTTATATACCACCATTTCCAGACCCGAGTGGTGACAATGGCCACCTTTCAGCAATGACCCGCATGGTATGGAAATCATTCCATATCCATGTTCTGAAATGACAGCTGGTCAGAACAGAGAGGTCCCTCTGTGTGGGGCAAATTCCAGGAGTGGTGTGGGGACTGATGGGCTTAGCGACCAAGGGAGATGCTTGCCCTTGCCTCATGCCCTTCTTTTCATTTCCCTTTTGCATTAGCTCTCTGGCCTCTCTCATGTTCAGCTCATTGCCTGTCCCATCTTATATTCAGGAGTTGCTACAGCCCAGTTAGATGAGGCAGGAAAGCCCAGGGAGCAGGAAACTGTCTCATTCTTTCCTCTTGCAGAAGATAACATTTTTTAGTCATGTTTCAGGCTCTGGAACATGCTCGTCAAGAATAAATACATCTCCACTTAGCTAATTGGAATAACATCAGTTTATCTTCAACATCTTTACCTTGTGGATTATGTTAGTCTGATGGTTTATGCATTAGTAGGCTTTTTCTGCAAAGGTGAGCTATCCAACTCTCCAACAGTTGTGACTGAGCATCAGCAACTCAGCGCCTTCCTCTCTGCCTATGTGATACGGCCACAGCAGTGTAGTAATGCAGTTCAGCCACAGTGGACGTGACACCAGATCCCTTTCCAGCCCTTGTTGGTAACAGGCTCTATCCTGAGATGAGCACTGGTGGTCATGACCACACTTTTGCAGGCCCACCATGACTCTGCTTTCAATTCTCCTTAGCCAATGGCACAGGTGGGAATTTGGTGGTAAGAGAGGAGTGAAATACTGACTTGTTCAAGAAGTTCACTGTACTGCCTTTTCTCCCTGCAGCCTTCCTGAAGTAGCAGGCACAAGACAGGTCTTTGTTTTTTCATGTGGAAATGACTATACAACACCCTAAGATTCCAGTAGGAAGCAGGCAGGATCCCTGCTGTCCCTATGGTTACCCAGCATGAACTAGCACTGTTTTCCCCATACACAGCACTTGCCTCAACATCATTCTCGGCTTTAGAAAGGCCAATCAATAGTGATAAAACTTAGGTAAGCCACTGAGAAGTGAAGTGAGAGAAGAGCACAGTTCTGTTACCAACACCACAGGCAGTCTTGGCTGCAGCTCTGCCTTCATTTGATAAATAAAATGCAAGTTTTCAGTCCAGCACTTTGGACAAACACCTGTAGTTACCAAATAGATGCATCAAAGTACTTATTTACAGGAAAAGTATAGACAAAGCTGCATTGAGCCAGAGTAAAACTCCATCCTGCCCAGTATCTTACGTCTAAGAGTGACCAGCAGTGGCATGCTGAAGAGCAACTCTAAGAGTCAAGGGAGCACGTAGTGATTATTTATTTCGTAGACATACTTTGCTGGTTTACAACAGCGTGTAGCTCAGGGATATACTGAGCCAGATGCAGCGTCTGGTAACAAGACAGAACATGGAGCTGTAGATACCACATGGGCTCTAAAAGGAAGAGCTGGGAATTCTAAAAGAATCTTCATTAGCAACCTCAATTTTATACAAGCTCTTAATTCCCTCAGATGGAACTAAAGGTAAATGATCTTCTGTCAGCACAGTTGTCATGAATCTTTGACTTGTAAATTTTTCTCTTAGCTGCTTTTTTAAAAACTCTCAACAGATAATGATTTTTTAATTAATATCCTAGAGGAAATAATGCTAATATTGCTCCTGTTGTGATGCTGAAATACTACGCTGTCCAAACCATATTATCTAAAAAAGAAAAATAACAATCACAATGACATACACAACCTTCACTCCTAAAATCTGAGACTAAAACTTTCTGTTCATACAATCACAGATTTCATAGTACTCAATTGCTACCATTTGAAAATGTAACTTAGTGGAAAACTGTTTTTTAAGGATGCTTCAATGCTTTGAACCTGTAGTGTCAAAATGAGATTACTTTGGCAATTGAAAGCCAAAAATCTGATTTTGTTTCCTAGAGGAATGACAGGAGCTGGAGATCTGGGATTAATTCAGTTGTGTAATCCATGTGAAAAGTCTTCCAACACTTCCCCACTGGAGAGTCCCTCATTGTTATAAGATTATTATAAACTGCGCTTCCGGATGGTTGTCTGTCTTTTAACATGTTAACAACTTGATTTTTAGCTTTGTGTGTATATAGCTGTTGGGTTTTGTTTTTTTTTTCTTCTGGTCTCAGCATTAGTTCTTTATGTTGCTTCATACAACCTCATACCTACATTTTAAAGAGGGGAACTGAATAACAATGGATGAAATAATAATACAAATTTCAGTTTGTCTTTCTCGGCTTTCTTTTCACATTTGTTGATATTCTTGCTTCTGCTTTGTTATCTTTTCTCTCCTCAATTGAAGTGTTTTGTATCTTAATTATTTTTCCTTTTAAGAAACAGAATTTTTAACTGCACAGATTTAAGGTGTCCCCCTCATATCAACCCTTTTCCTGAGGTAAGTTCTCCGCTGATTTCCCAACGGGCAGGTGTGCACTAAGAAAGCTTTGCAAGTCTAATTAAATAGTTATGGGCTTTTGGAAGTGTAACTTATTCCACCTCCAACACCCTCCCCTTACTTACCCGAAAGAGGAGAAAATGCTACTTCTGGGAGTACAGTTTTCCCCAGTATATGTGCATCTCTACAGGGACCACACTTCCTCAAGCAGCAGAGCTCTCTGAGACAGTTTCTTCTGTAGATGTGGCCATGTTCTCTCCTCCTGGGTGCCTGTCCTTTTCAATCTGATGCAGAGACCTTAGGCATGATGACATCACTAACATCTTCCCATCTCATCACATGACTTTTTCATTTCGATGAATTGGTTTTGATTTGTCCTTACCTCTGACCATGGCAGCACTTCTTGCCAACTTACCTTTCTGGGTGACTACAGTACAGAAGTAGATGCCACACCAGCTTCTATGCAATTTAAAGCTGGACAAGTGGATACTTCTATACTTGCAACACAAAATAAAGAGACACTGATGGTGGCCATGTTTTCCTCTCTGCTAAGTACTTTTTGCACACAGGTAAGAGGACACTCTCTCTTGCTAAGAAGTGTTGCCAGTCCTGGAGGGTTGACAGCTCCTTCCCTGCTGTGACACAAAAGTGCCCTGTGGAACAGTTAAGTGCTCTGAGTCTGCCAAGTGCCTCTTGATGCACAATTTTTTGATGTACTGTAGGCTATGTACTGAGGTCTTTGAGACAGAGCTTACCTCAAAGGATGCTGTCAAGCTGTGTGTGGATCAGGTTCTGAAGCAAACACAACCACTGGGTTTTGGAACCAAGCTCCAATGTTAGCTTCTAGATGTCTTAGAACTAATTTTGTTTTAGAAAGTATTAGATGCTAAAGACTAAAACCACAAGAAACACTGAAATGAACAGGTTTTGTCTCTTCCCTGAGGAAGTTCTTGAAGACAAGATATTACTGTCCCGTGACCAAATCAGTGGATATATATTTTTTTTCCTTCAGTCTCATTTATTTAGTAGCATACACACTTCAGAGTAACAAACACTCAACCAATACAGTCAATGTCAAAAGTGACCGTGGTCAGCATTGCATTGTAGTGTTCAAAACGGATGCATGTGGATGATACAGGCCATTTGATCTCAGTACCTTAAGGATAACAAATAATAACAAGCAATTAAAAAAAAAATAGCAAGAGTCCTCTGAGATACCAAAGGGGTTGGTCCAACTCCAATTGAAATCTTTCCTTATAATAGGAACTGGATCAGATGTTAAGTGAATTCCTCCCCTGCTGTATAAAATTAAGAGGGATTTAATTTTTACCACTTTGGTTAAATTTCATCCAAATTTTTATCCTTGTGGAGCTCCAACACCCATCATTTTTAAACTTAGCTGATGGATCTCTTTATGCATTTCTTTATTGCACCTTCCTCCAAAGAATCTCACAGCATCTTGCAAGCAGTAATGGGCAGCCTCACACCATTCCTGTGAGGTAAGGAGGTACTATTTCCATCTGTAAAACAGGAACAAAACTGAGGCCTGGGATAGTTGTCCAAGGCCAAAAAAAACAAGTCACTGACAAAGCTGGGGGAGAGAAGTCCTACTGCTGGACTCACATAGGAATGCAGCAGTTAGTTAGTCACAGCAGTTAGTTGCTGCATCTAACTAGTGAGTTTAAAGACCTTGGTGCCAAAGTCAGAGGTTAGCTGTTCAGCACCAGGGTGCCTCTGGGCCAGCATATCTTGCTATGCTGTGGAGACACACGTGCTCTCGGTGTATCTGGAGTGAGACAGTATCTCAGCAGAGGCATTACAGAACTACATTCTGGACTTGGATGTGAACAAGTACCTTGGTCAATGTGCATCAGCTCATCTATGTTACGTGCCTGTGCAAAGGCATCATGTTGACCACCTGGTAAATATAAGCTTATTCAAGGCAACTTACTCCATAGTGAAAGGCAGCTAATGCTGCTTCCTTACACTAGCAAGTGAGTGCACAGACAGGCACTGACCATTCGCTGTGAATCAAGGTATCTAACTGACCCTGCAGTAGTTTGCTCATGAGCTCATAGCTTCCAGTCCTGTAGAGCTCCAGTGCTCAGTTTCAGTCCTACACTTGCAGTTGGCTAAACAAAAGCTGCCTCCTTTCTCTTTTCCCTTAACAGCAGCAGAAGATTGTGGCTTCTCCCCCTTCTAATCCCTTAGCAAGCCAAAGGACCATTTCAAAACTAACTTGCTAGAACTATTCCTCATCTAGAATGAGTTTCCAGAGTAGGATCTGCTCTAGAAAAGGTTTTTTCCCCTGACCTTTTCAACTACTGCAGAGGAATGGATCATTCATCATTCTCCATGTTTTCCCTCAAGACCACATACTACAAACCATGCAGGTGAGCAGCAGTTGGTTTATATGAAGCTACTAGTACTACATTGCTTCTAGTTCTCCTTTAGAACTGGACAGTCATTCTAAAAATTTGTCTCAAACAATATCTGAGCATCAACTTCTACCCTCTAAATCTCTCCTCTAGAAAATAAGTTACACAGGTGCAAAAGATCCACACATGTGGTAACAGAAGAAATAAATTTAACTCTATTTTAAACAAACCACTAATGAATTCTATCACCTTAATAGTCTCATTTCTAACTTTTCTCTCTTTTTTTTTTTATTATGGTAGGACTGCATGCAATTGCAGTCTCATACAAAAAGTTATTGTTATTAAAGTCCTCCCCTGTGAGACCTATTTATTTCCTATTCTCCTTAAGCACTGCTTACCTGTTGGCTGCAGGAAAGGAGGAAGACTTTTTTTTAAAAAAATTGTATTAAATTCACCACAGAGTAATTAATCATCTCATAGCAATTCAAAAGTTAGGAGGCATCTGGAACGCTAGCATCTGTGCTCTCTGTTGAAGGCTTGCTGTCACTTAAAAAAAAAAGTGTAAACCCTCTGAAACATCTAAGTGGAAAATTCATTAATATACTATCATAAAAATAAAACTCAGAGGGACTCTGGGACGCCACAGAAGTAATCTGAATTTGGAGTGAACTGCAAAAATAATTACCAGTTTCAAACAACTTCTGTTTTAGGATGAAATGTTTCCACATGTCATTACATCCTACAGAATACCCACTCTATGTCATCTAACTTTTAGGTCACAACTCAGCTTGAATTTTTTAATACTGCTGTTTTGTTTAGAGGTGATGAAAAAGTCATCAAATCTGACCTCTTAGTACAGTAGTGTGTTATCTAACATAACTCCTTTTAGAAATTATTTTAGGCTCTTCAGTTCTAATTACAAGTGTTAGATAGATTTCATTCCAGATCTGGACATTACAATCTTTTTTTGCTTATGACCACGATTATTATTGAAATAGCAGTTTCCCAAAGCATCGAGTCACCTTCATAGACCTTAAAGTTCTCAGAATCTCTCCTGAGCATCAGACATCAGCAAAAGACAGCAATTTCTGATCAATGTGCATTACTAGCTTTAGATGTTGAAAGGGGCTTAACAATCAAGTAGTAATATAAGCCTTGTCCTTATTTTGAAAACTGCATCATCACGTTATTAATGTTAAAACCTCCTGGAATGTGAGTGAACACCTGAATACTGATAGTATTTATACTGCTAGTATTTAAAGCACTGTTCAAGTGACTAGAGGCAACCAACAGAGAAGGTACATGAAGCCATTACAAGAAATCACTTCAGTCTTTTTTGATTTTAACCTAAACAGTGTGAATTTTCTGTGGCTGTACCCGGGCCACAGCAAAAGAAGAATGAACCACAGGTGGCCCCGTGATTCCAGATGGGGACTAGTGGATGATGTGAAATATTGACATTCCTTCCCCCAAACTGCCCTGAGTTAACAGCTGATACCTTGGAGGAAGGATGCCTGGGAATTCTCTCATCATTAGTGTAATGCTGTGAACACAAACATTACCTTCCTGATTGCTGCACCAGGCTACACACTTCAGTGGCAGCATCATATCTGGGAACAGGAACATGGCCAAGAAGTCACAGGCATTAGGAGACAGTCAAGCTGTAATCTTAGGAGATCACGCTGGTTGCTGGCTACTAGTGTGCGTGTGTGTGCGTGCATGTATAGAGGGGTTTTAGCTTTAAAAATAAACAAGCCTTGAAAAAAAAAAACCCAAAAAACCTCTTAGTTTCCTAGTCTCCGAGCAAAGGAGTCAATACTGATTTTCAGAACTGCAGTTCATCCGTAAGAGGCCAAACTTGCCAAGTGAGGCACTTTCCAACAGCTTACTCAGCCTGAAAGTCAAATGTTTTTGGAGACAATAGACTGCTATTCTCTCCCTAGAGTATTTGTAATCTCCTGAGAGGCTACATAAAAAGCAAAGGCTGTTCTTGGACAGAAATGAATCAAGGCTAGAGTAGGGGAGAGGAGGAACAGTCAACAGCAGTTACCACATCCAGCCACTACAAACTGCTGTCTCCCTTTGCTCCAGGTTTCTTGTGATTATCACCCATTTCCACCTTGTGCCCATTTCCACCTTGTGCACACTGTAACGCAATGCAGCAGAAGTTGTTGGTCCAACCTATAGTGTACGCAGAAGCAAGGAGACTTGGAATTAGGGGGCGAAAAAATCTCACTCTTGCTGGTTTCAAAACTATGCAGTTCCCTGAAAAATTGTTATTCCTACCCTGAATCCCCAAGACTTGCTCTGGTTCACTAAGAGGTAATCTGGAGTCCCATCTGTTTGCCAGAAACCAGAATCATTCTGGTTTACCATACAGACCTCTTGACTCATGCTGGTGTGATTCCTGAGTGTGGAGATCTTCCTTCTCTGAGGACCAGCCTGAAGTTCAGCTGGTGCAATACAGACCAATCTGGAATTATTTAGGTTCGTAGAGGGCCAATGCAAAGTCATTTTGATCACTAACTGCTGGGTCCTGGATGCAGCTCCCTCTGCACTGATGACCTCAGGAAGCTGGAGGGAGTTAAAGGTTTCCTTCTAACTGAGTGATCCCAGTAGAGCAGAAAGTTACAGGGCAGCCCTGCAAGTTTTATGCCACTCAACTCATCTTTCAGTGATGCTTTCCAAGATGCCAATTAAATTGTCCAAACCCAACAAGTACCCATCCTCCCTGTTGCCTTCTTGCCAGGGGATCCTGTGATCCAGTGTCTGCCCATCAGGGAGAAGGGTGGTCTTTCCAAAATCGATGAGCCACACATTGGCATTCCCACTGCCATCATGTACAAAAAGTAGTGAACTTCCAACGACCTGGAAGACAAATTGAGATGATGTGGTTAAAAAAACATCTTTAGCTCTCCCCCATCACTTAACACTTCCCACTAAGAAGATGATCTCCTCAGATGACCTCCTCACCCGTCACTCAACAGACTTTTGGGTTGCACTTACACATTGACAATTTACACGCTGCATTTGCATAACCTTATCAATCAGTAACGTATAAATAGGCATGTAGATGGGAAAAGGGACCCAAAAGACAAAGGGAAGAAAAGCAATTTGCCAGTTGACTCGGCAGCAGGTCTCAATTTTGAGCGATTCAGCAAAAACCAGTGACTGCTTTCAGAGAAAGACCATGACCCACAATTCACCAGGGGCATTTTTGTTAAAAGAAGAAATCAGCAAGGTAAAACAAAACGTCTGATCCCAAAATCTTGAGCTGTAACAAGCAAAGCTTACAATGCTAATGATGCCTTCTCTACAGCAAAGCATGCAAGGAGAACATATGGAGCAGAATTACACAGTGTTTCCATGTAAATTCAATATAACTAATAAAACCTTCATTGTCAAACTACAGCTGAATGCAAGCTTCCACATTACTATTCCCCTGTAAAGATTCCCAGTAGAACACACCAAGATTAGAGAAACCACACAAAACTGGCACTAATAAACCATTCCCTGCAGCAGTCCAGAGCTATAAGTGCTGGGATGCTATAAAGATGGGAGGATTTATTATTCCTCAACTGGTTTAATCTTCTGTATCATTGTGATGGAGGCTTTGTGGTATCTCTGTTGTTAACGTGGATTAGTTTTCTTCTACTACAAACTCCTTCCTACTAATACAGCAGGCTATTCGAAAGTTCATCTGAATGACCAAATGAAGCAGCAATGCACCTCCACAGCATTACACTCACTGCTCACCTCATGTCGCTTGAAGAAGTCTGAGGATTCAAGAATGATATGAATTTCCTGCAGACGCTTGAGGTATTTTTTCTGGAGGAACAGGAGAAAAAAAACGCCCATAAGCACTTAAGTAAAGAAGGAATGAAGATACTCTGTTTATAAGAACCAATATAATGAAGAGATCATGTTAATTTTAGGCTAGAGATCCTTCAAAACAACAGGTTCATCATTTGAAAGTCAATCTGAAAATACACTTCAACAGGCTTTCATAGTGAATGAACAGACTGGAGTTTCTCTGCTGCATGTGTTACACGCAGCATACTTATCTGTCTTGCTTTGGCTGCACTGAGACTTTCTGCATCCCTTTTAAAAAAAAAAAAAAAAAAGTTTCAAGCAATTAAAAAAATCTTTCAGTTACCCCCAGTGAAAAGAGAATGAAATTGTGTTGGAGAGACAAGGGGCTCCAACCATGTGGCATCGAGAATAAAAAAAAGAAACCAAGGCCTAACGCATAAAGCTCTAGTACACAGTTTTAACGCTGCCCAGTGTTACCAAGCGTGCTCCTCCTGGAGGGGAGGGGTAATCTGCCTTCATACTGCCTTCTACACTGCAGCAAAACACTGTGGTGTCCTTTGAAGTTCCAAAGACAAGAGACATGTTACACCATCTACCACATGCCTGCTGTGCTACCCGTGAAGCAGCACACAGGAATCACTCTCTGAGACGAGGCTCACACATAGGAGCACAGCCAGACACCAATCTCACTTCCTGCCCCCATGCTCTGGTTTTATCCTCTCCAGACTAAATTCCCGAATTACAAGTTTTCCTGCCAACACAATCCTTGCTTAGGCTTCATCATCCCTCCAATGCATCTAACACCTGTGGTCGAAGCTGGTGGCAAGCCATAAGTTAGCTCGACTGATGTGTTGCTAGCGTGAGGAACTTGGGGTGAACTCATAGCAAGAGCTGACATAACTGCTCTCAGCCAACTCTTCCTCACAGCCCACCAAGTCCCCACGTCCACTCCGTCTGCTGGGAGGGACTGGAAGTCAAAACCATTTTCTTCCATGGTAGTTTAATTCATTTTTCTTGTACCTGAGGAAGCATGGCCCTGAAGCAGGTTCATTGGGTCAATGATTAGTGAACCTGAGGAGTTCAGACTCACCAGAATAGTTGTGTTGCCCTCAATGAATTCCACAAAAACTTTTAGAACTTGCTCCTGTGTCTTTGTAGTTTTGAAGTTTGTGTTACACGTTCCATCTGCCTTCTGCACAAAAACACACAAAAACAGAGACAATTTATACTATGCAGTATATACTATGCAGTATTCCCCTCGTCAGTCAATCCTCTTGAACCACCAACAGCTCAGCTCTTGCTAACCAGATGAAAGTGAGTAGTTGAACAGGAAGAGAACAGGTAAATGAAGCAAGAAGTGGAGTAGAAAAGATACAAAAGCTGATTGGATAACTTTAAATGGCACTTCATTTCCTGTTGAGTGCAGTTAAAAAAACCCCAAACAACCAGCTCATGGTATTACCAGCTTGCAGGAGGGTTTTCTCACGTGTCGGTACTAGCAGTGCCAAGTTCAATGGGGTAAACCCCAGTGACCTCTTTGGTTGTCCTCTCATCTAGCTTGGTGTAGTCAAATCCTGGCTGGCGGTCTAAGTGGATATTTTCAACCCCAATTTTGATTTTGATAGTCCTTTCAAAGGAGACCTTTTTGTATTTCAATGGGGAAATCAAAGAATTGTGGTTAAGACTCAGTTCCCAATATACCTTTGAAGATTAATGTGACCCAGAAGTCACAGAATGGAAAGCCAGTTGCAGACAAGAACAACTTGGGATTCGCAATGCTAGCGGTGACAGAGCAGGTGTGCCAAGGTCACTGTGGGCATGGTTGTATCCAGCTGGGTCCCGGAGAAATTCAGAGTACTTTTGTGCTAGCAGTAAGGCTCAGTACAGGCATCCAGCTGCTGAAGAAACAAGTCTTTTTATGTGCTGGTAGTGACCAGTTTGTGCTTGTGAAGCTTCAAGTAAATAAGAGCAGTGCATGAATCTGAGATATCTGTCAACATAAACTATATGAATATGCATTTCTCCAAGAACAACCCTGTTGCTTCAAAAGACACAAATACGAGCTTTTAGGACTTGCATGTAAAATACAGCAGTTATTGCAGCTGGTAGCCTGTACCCACTACAAGCCTGGAGGATTATCAAACTCTGTTCCTCTCCATTGTATCAATCCAATGAAATCTTTCATTTCCATTATAAATGTAAATCAAGAGGTCATCAAAATGTGTTCCCTCCTACACATTAAAAGTCACTGCACCAAAACTGGGTAAATTCAGCTCTAGTCTCATCAGGTGAAACTATTTACTCCGCAGCAGAACTCGGCTCCTAGTATATACACAAGAAAATTCCAATAATGCTAAATTTCCAGATTTATCGTGCAAGAGAATGAACTGACTGAATGGCAAAGCCATGCAGAACAGCCTCCCACCTACCAGACTTTCTAGCAGCAGAATAAACAGAATTTTATTCCAAGGCTGTGGGCCAGATACATGTGTGGCATGTCAGCCTGATGAG
>NW_010289972.1:0-7180 GCF_000700745.2 Antrostomus carolinensis | reverse complement strand
CAGCAGGTAGGCAGTGGAAGTTAGGAGCCATCTGATCTGATGTATGATAATACTCAACAGCACATAGAAATGTGGAGCTTAGTCTGATGCCTCGTACCTCTTCATTCCAGCAAGGCTGTTTTAAAAATAATTTCTTCTCATGCCCCAGATCCCAGAGCAAAGCCTGGAACAGCTGCTGTGTGTTCCCTTTTTGTCTGGACAGACTAGTTGGTAGCTTCCCTGTTGTTTAGAAACACCTTTATGATTTTTTCCTTTTGCAGTGGTTGGCAGGAAACATAACTGCTGCCTGTCTTCACTTGCTGAAAACAACATCCAGATTTTGAACAGCACCATCCCTCGTATTCTATACCAGGTCCCTGCCACACCTCTGGATGTACCTAGTGGGCCACTTGCAGCACTTCTCGTTAGATGTGACAGTGACGTGGCTAGCAGGAGGGCAGGTTTGGTGGCACTACCTATCTTAACCCGTGTGGTCTTGCTCAGATTCCTCTGCAGACTTCCCTTAAAAGGCTCTGGGCTAAGGTCATGACCTAAATGAATTCACAAAGATTTAGGAATCAAATCCGATGTCCTTCTGGGAAAATGGCTGTCCCTGATCTACAGCTAAAGGAACAGTACCAAAGGAAGAAGTAACCTCCCAAACTGCACAGAGTGACAGAATGGGAAGCCAGAACTCCTGATTCTCAGCCCCATGCACCTCTGCTCTCCAAAACTATTAGCTTAGTGCTGTAGAGACAATGTTTGTGATGCCTGTCCTTCAGACAGCCCCTTCCAGAGAGGAAACCTGCATTCTGAATCTGGCAGGCAGAAGAGACTGAGTGTCAGGTGCCAGCTGTAAGGGAGCCCAATGGTTTGAACTATTTTTTGATAAGATGAAGAGTGACCATTCCCTAAGTGAACCTGACTTGATTTCAGAGATATGGAAGCAAGGCAAGGAAAAAAGACGAATCAACGTACAAAGAAAAGGTGCCCCATTGATGAAGGAGGGGTGCACATGGTGAATCAGATCTCATTTTCAGCAGCCACTTCACAGAAGTGCTTCTATAATTTCACTTTCTTTGCTTCCGCTTCTTACTCCAGCAGCCACGGGGCAGGAAGATTTCTGAGTGACCAAACCCAACATACCTGCTCAGCTAACTCCAGGAGTTACCAGCGAGCTCAGGACAACAACCCTTTTCCCATCAACCACTAGCTGGCACCACTGATCCTTACAGGCTCTCCTCACAAGGGGATCTCTGCAGCATGGCTTTGCTTTTCTCCGATTATACAGAACTGGATGTACAGTTCAGCTACAAGGAATCAGTGTAGGGAGTACTGACTGGCTGTATTGCTTGAACAACTCACTTGCTGTCACCTTTTCTCCATGTAAAAAAAAAAATAAGAGAATGATACCTACATCCCTCATAACAGCACAGAGAGACAGAGGAAAAGGAAACATCCTGCAGTACTCCAAAGTATTCCTGTGCTTAATCAAGGATTAAGTATTTTTGTCCTGTTTTGCACAGTTGCAGCATTGTCTCAGCAGAGGGAAAGATCATGCAGTCTGTGTGCCATACTGCTCCTACCCACCTCTGATAACCAACCAAACTACAAAGAACAAGCCAGGAGGTTTTACTGGAGCTCCCCTGTGCTCCCTTAGCTCAGTCACTCTCCAGGACTCAACATAAATCTGTACATCTTCTACACTGACCAAATATCTTTCCAAGAACATATGTAAAAGGTCTCAAGATCATCTGGGTTTCTGATTCCATCATACAGAGCATCCAAAGCCCTAAGTGGTATAGGAATAAAACAGGTGTCTCGATAACATCATCAGATAGCTAAAGGGTAAGACAAGTGTCTTGGCTGGACTGGAGCCAGACCATCTACCACCCAGAGAGTTCCTGCATGAGGATGCCTGTGTCTAACAGCCAGGAGTGGGTGACACAGTGTGCAAGGGGCCAGCACAGCATGAGCTGGAAGCCCTAGTTCCTGTATCACAGCAGGAGAATCTATGAATGAGGAACAGAGAAGAAAACACAGGGATGCAGAGAAGAAAATGGTGTATAAAGAGCATCTGCTCATCAGTGTCACCCTCTTATTTTTATCCCTTTCTTCTTATATGCTTGAGCTATGAAACAGAAGCAAAACTAATCTAGATTATAATTTACAATGTCCTAACATACCTAAATTAAATGAATACGCTCTGGGAACATCCTGAAATCACACAGGGTAACCCATGCTAACTTCATAGCTGTCCCATCACGGGCAGCCCTCACCATGCTCTGTGCTGCTACAGGTACACCACTATCTAAACCCAAGCATACTAGTTTAAGGCTAGCTGTGACAGGCCTGTGTGAGCAGGAAGCACACTTCTGGGTTCCAGCAAGCGTAAACACCTGAAGTAACTGAGTCAGGTGGCTGATATTCTGCAAGTAGGTCCTAATGTGCTTCTGGGGAGGTATCTGACGTTGCCATAGGATATAAATGTAAAAGATTAATGGGTAGGAAAGAAAATTGCCAAAGTTGTTCTGTGGCTGTAAGGTAGTATCCTAGGAATGGTATAGGGGCACAAACTTATCCACCAAGACGAACAGATGGACTTTGATGACAGAGAAATTTTATTTTTATTTTGGCTTCATTCCACCTCTACTGTCTCCATACCAGACAGTGTCATGTAATTAAAAGGAAAAGGGGTTTCCTCAATCCCAAGAATATCTAAGCTAATGCTTTTAACATGCCTTGCAAACAAACATAACTGGAACAAAAACACTTTACTGTGATTCACTTGGAATAAATATGTATAGTACCTGGTAACTGCATGGGGAGAGGCGGTTATTTCTTCAATTCTGAATTCTTCCTTATACCAGTCCCATTTTCATTCCATCTACACTGTGTACCTGCTTGAGTCCTTCCTGCAATGTCTCTGTGGTTGAATCAAGCACGGCTGATGTGCATTTGATGCTTAACTTCACTGACATTACTCTGTTATCATTACAGTGGATGCTTTAAAACCACAGTACACTGAACTCTGTGGTTTCAATTAGTGCATTTTCACATAATCCTTTGGAAAACCAAAAACTGGTGTGCACTAGCTTTTTGATTAATCAACAAATCAAAAAAAGTTTGGTCTCCAAGAACAGGCAGAAGTGAAACTATTACCTTAATCCCTTCAATCCTAAAGCCCAGGTTGGCACTAGAGCTGATGGTTTCCCTCCACTGCATGTATCGGGGTTTGGTGACGGCATGCTGAGCGTTCTCTTCAGCTGTGGGAGCAAGAGGATCCACTTCAATCATTTTCTTGTACATGTCCTTACGTAGCTTTGGTTTCTCACGAGCCTTAGTCAATTCTTCCTCCAGGTATGTCCTGCAAAAACGTCACATCCCAACAAAACTTTAAGGACTCCCTAAAACATTTCTTTTTACAAGTTATAAACTGGCCTCAAGAAATGTCAACCAGGAAAATAAGTGTTGTCATTACCCCAGTTTTGCATATGGAGAAACTAAAGAACACAGACTAATGACTGTGCAGGTATATTTAGTGAAACAGCCACAGGAATCAGGAATTGTGTCATTCATTCTTGTTCTAACTATACCTTTACTTACTGTTAAATGTTATTGTTATGTTCTGCTAACAGAATGGGAGAAAGCAGAATGCTTACTGTGCCATTAGAGATGTCTTTTCAGAGGTCAGTTAGGAGAGATCACTTACAATGAAATCAAAAGCAAATAGGGCTGCTTCTCTCTCCTCAGAAAAACATCACATCACTCACGTGTGATTTTTTAGGTCTCAGAAAGCAATTAAGGTTTTACTTAATGCATCACAGTGAAATACAGAATCACTCTTCATACAGTAAAAATTAAAGAGTAAAGCAGGTATCTGAGCAGTTCCAAACCAGAAGAGGTAACAGAACAGGAAGGTGAAGGGTGACAAACCATCCACATTTTGCTGTTAATCACTCAGCCAATTAATCTGGTAACCATTAAAAAGGCACTATCCCTGTTCTCTACATTCCACTGGACTGCTAGAGCTTGCACTTTGTCAGGTGCCAGGAGTGTACTTTCTTCATCACAGTGTAATAAACCAGGCTGGTGTTTAGGAGATGCTGTCACTCGTTACCAGAATGTCACCTACTTTGAATAAAATATGTACTTGCTGCACATCCTCCTCCTCTTTCTTCTGGGCATACCAGTGCTACACATTTCTACTCTGATTTAGCTGACAATTCATTTAAGATTTTGCATCTATTTGAAAAGGCTTGTCTGCACTCCTGTAAACTGAGTAACTCATTTATGACAGTAACTCTTGAGCATCTGAGCTGGCACCCACAAGATTGCTATGACAGTTCATACCTCTCTTTACTGTTACTCCAGGCTCTCAAAAGATTCCTTACCTACTTGCTATGCTTAGATAACATTTTTGAGGTTTTCCTCTTCATCACAGACAAAAAAAGGAAAAGAAAGTGAGAACCTGGAGAACAAGGTGATAGCATCATGGAGATGTCAGAGCAGGAAAAAACACAGGTCAGTCCTGAGCAGATGGTCAGCTCCTTTCTTTACAGAAAGGATCAATACCAGCGAAGACTCATCCAAGCGTTGGAAATGGGCTTTCACACCGCTATTCAGTCACTCACATCTGGAGACGGGAATTTTACTCTTTGTGGGTTTTTTTGAATCACTGCATACACAAAGATTAAATGAACTGGCAGTGAATGAATCATGCAGGTTTTTTTTCCCATCTCCTATCGTGCCATTGCAGAGAAACTTTGTCTTAAATCACACTTGAAAATTTCTCGGTGTGGATGGTTTTCGAAGTTATAGATCCAGAAAGTTTCCAGAATCCATATACAAGCAGGAAACAGTAGGATGTACTCTCCTCAGGTTGTCCAGGGTGACTGACAAACCAACAACGGGTTGTCCAGACTGAATCCCAAGGCTCCAAAAACGTTACTAAACTCCTCCAGACAGAGCATGACCATGTCCCCTCCCTCTTTCCCCTCCTCCTTCAAATGCATTTAGGTTAGAAAGCACTTTCTCGTTCATGTACCCTACCTGATGCCCATCTTGCAGTCCATCACACAAGGCCCTTCAAAATCTGTAAGCAAGTCATCCAGCTGAATGTAGCTCTCGCCATCTCTCTCCACCACACCATGGAAGCAAGGGACGCAGGAACGTAGCGGGTCTTTCATCAATCGCTCGAAACACTCCTTTTCATTCTCCGAGAAGCGTTTGAGAATCTTCCCACTATCAGCTGCCCTGAAACTCCCTAAAAAAGAAAATCAAACACACGCTGACAACACTGACCCGCAAAAAAGAAAAACACCTTCCCCCACCACTCCAGTTTCATCTGCCTCAGCCTCATGACACCAGTTAAAGATTTCCCCTGAAGAGAAAAAGATAACACGCTTTTCATAAAAAATAAAACACCCAGGACAAACACAGCCGTTGGCAGTGAAAGTCCGTTTGGATACATTCCCATGTCAGAATTTATAGCTTTAAGGAGTGCAGCTGCTCCAGGCCATTGGTTTTTGTTTTGTTTTGTTTTTTTTTTCCATGCTAAACTCTTTGTTAGGATATTAAACACTACTATACTTCCTTAAAATGCACAGGAAGAAGCCACGAGCCAGAATTCATTAATCCTCTGACAGGCTATTTTAAAGCTGCATAAGGCTGCCAGTGTTGGCTTTGTCCTTAATCCTCACACAGGGTATATACCTGCTGCGTGTGTACGTACGGAGGCAGCACGGTCAATCAGTGATCGTTAAACAGCCACAAACAGGCCAGAAGCCAAGTGCTGCCCTGTCCACACACACACACACATACACACAGACCGTGCATGTGTGTCCCTCCAGGTGCTGCCTCTTCTCCAGAGCTCTGCTAATCTGCAGGTGGAGCGTGCAGTGCAATTGTGATTTTACAGCCCTGTGTCTTAATGGTATCCAGTACAAATTACAGTCTGCACAGGCCAGGATTAGCAGTAATTAGACTCGAGCTGTCTGGAGTCTCCTGTCCACACGCCCTCCTGTCCTGCAACCTGCCAATAACACCTGAGGAAAGTACACATTTAACTCAGAAGTACCCTTTAATCTACACAGTATAGAACAGGCACCAAAGTAGAAGCCTCATTAATCCTGGGGTTAACACTTTAATTTTTATCACAGCAGGATCCTTCAGCCGTTGCAAACTGCTTCTTCTCTGACAAATCCTAGAACTGGCACTGCCTCAGCACGAGGGCGAGGGTGGTGATGGCCCAAGTTTTAGTTTAGAAAGAATTTGTCATATCAAAGAGAACAGCTGCAAAAAGAATGGACTAAATGCAACCACAGAAAACAATGTAAAGCAAACTGGAGCAGTATCTGTCCTCATCAGCTTCTAGTAACCTCTCAACCCTCCTCTTCCACCCTACCACCACACAGGCACCCAGAAGGGTTATGATTACATGACCAGTGCCTCACTCCACACAGGTCAAGCCAACCCCATCCACACTGATAAGAACTGCAATAAGACTGGGTCACCCTGGCACTCTGCGTGACACAAGTCATCCCCACCAACACCACTGTGCCAAACACAGCTATTCCATTTCTAGGACTAAATACATTTCTCTGCACAGCTTTGAAGTGAACCCTATTAGTGCATTAGCATATAAAGAGGTGGTTCAGGTACTGCACTAAAGCACGATGCGGCGTAGGTGCCTGCCCACATGTGTACTAATAAACCCCGCGCTAGCACTTTAGGAACAAGGGCTGCATGGGAATTAAATGAAGCATGAGAGAAACAAACCTGGTGACTTCTCTGTTGGTTTTTTTTTTTTGCCTTACCAATGAAACAAAGCCTACACCAGGAGCACGCTTACCAGCTTCTACAGATAAAAAACTAGAACCAGCTGATGGAGCTGCTCCTTGCACTCATGCAGAGAACAATGACAGACTCGCTATGCAAACATCAAGTCCATTTTCACCAGATTTGCTTTCTACCTCAGGGCTTACATTCAGATGAGGGGTTTAGGGTTGGTATTAGTAACACTGCTACTGCCAGGGCTGAGGCACACACACTAGGGAACTAACTTATTGGCTACTCAGTCAAGAAAGATGAGCCCATAGCACAACGAACAGCAACAGATGGACTAGGGCTTCACCTCCCCAGTCCCTCTTGTTTCACTCTAACATAGGTTTTACATGTGTCATCATACATAGAATCATAG
>NW_010289971.1:0-434 GCF_000700745.2 Antrostomus carolinensis | reverse complement strand
ACACTTCCAGGGAGGAGCAGTCACAGCTTCTTGCTGGTGATCAAGTAACACTGAGTTTTCTGGGTGCAATTGCAGGAGCCAGGCTGGGAGACTGGGCAGGTTTATGTAGCCCCACTGCTCACAGAGCAGAGTGCAGCTTCCCCAGGGCTGCTGTGCCAGTACTACACGCAAGCACAGAGGGGTCTGAGGACTAATACAGCTGCAAAAAGCCCTTGGGAGGACCTAGATGACCACAGGATGCCCACATTAAGAGGCAGTCCCAGGCTTGCAGCTCCTTTCCAAAGTGCTTTTTTCTTCTAGAAGAGATGAGGAGGGGGGAAAAAAGGCTTTTGTCCTATCTTGGAGCATTTATTACAGTGATTAACCTTGAGCAGCTGGATTCTCCAGGGAGCTGTTCTCAGCAATGTTTAGGAGATGTATGTAGACAGCTGCCC
>NW_010289970.1:0-6116 GCF_000700745.2 Antrostomus carolinensis | reverse complement strand
CCTCTGTTCTTTTTCACGCAGCCTCTCCACAAGCTCTGGCTGCGGCCACATGTCGGCATGACCCAGTGGGGCACCCTCAGCCCCTGCCCAGAATAGCAGCTGTGGGGTGAAACACCAGCCAGGCAGGGCTGCCCAGATTGCCCAGTCTTTCTCCTATAATGTGTGGTTTCCCTGTAACGATACAGTATTGGGGGTTTTTTTTGGTTTTGTTTAATTGTGTGGCATAAGTAAAACTGTTACTAGTGTTAACTGCATTGTTTCCCTCAGGTGTGAATCGCCATTTCCACATGATTTGTATCCGAGATAAATTCAGTCAGAATATTGGACGGCAGATTTCTTCCAAAGTGATTTGGGACCATCTGAGCACCATGTATGATATGCAAGCTCTTGTGAGTATAACAAACTTGATGCAAACACATGCTTGTTTATTATAGTTCAGGAGTTTTGATAGATCAGAATTGCTGGGCCTGACATAACCTTTCGTGTTACTAAGAATTACACATTGTTCCACTCAATTGATGAGGTCTTCCTCATTAGCTGGGAGACAATAAAACCTCCAGTGCTTTGTTGTTGTTGTTTTTTTTTCTATACTGTGTTCTGACTTTGTTTATTGAAGTTGCCTAAATGCTGATCCAGCAAACGTTTACATAGGTACTTAAGTGCCAAACAGGGAGGTTATAGCATGTTTACATAAGAATTTGCCATTGTTGGATTCCAGAAATGGTCTCAAATGAGCATGAATCATGAGCTCAGATATCTTTACCTTAGTAATCAGTTTGACATCAGGAGCCTCCTGATTCTCTAGGGTTTGAAGTATCTTGTTAAGAATTATTTAGCTACAAATTGCATGTAAAATAGAACTTCAGATTGGACTTCTAAATCCAAATTAAAGTTTTTACCACAGTCATTCATCGAGATCTTCCTTTTCTTTCTAAGCACGAATCTGAGATTCTTCCATTCCCTAATACAGAGAAGAATTTTGCTCTTCCTGACGAAATGATTCAAGAAGTGAGAGAAGGTAAGATGTCATAGCAGTCTCTTATTCTTGGTTGCTCTAATCTCATCTCAGAACAGGTAGTTTAACAGAATTCCTGCCAGAAAAGAGTGCAACGTACCAATCTAAAGCTGTTCTTCCAGACTGGTGTGTGAGGTGTATCAGGAAGAGGAAGTGTTAAATGGATACAGCTTTATCCATTTTTTTTTTTTAATCAGCTGACTGAAGGAAACTGTTGGGGAAAAGATTGTTGCTTGTGCTGTTCATATTCTCACTATCAGCCTCTGTGATTGACCACTATAAGAGACAGTGTGAGGTTTTTTTCCTGTAGTTGCCTTAAAATTGATTGAAAACAAAATAATGTGGAATGTTTGGAGGCATTTGTATAGAATCCCAGTGGTTTCATTGCACTGTGAAATCAATTTGTTGTGTTTTTACCTTCTTGGGGTTCAGCTACCTAGTTCTTCCAAATCTTTGTCACTCATGATAAGCCTGTCTGTATTGTCTAGTGGAAATATTGACAGAAATCTTGGGTTAAGCAGTGGGAGCTGGATTTTCAAAGTTTAGCTATGTGTGTGGTACTTAGTACTGTTATCCAGGACAGGAGGAACTAGGGAGCACAAGCACCTGCCAGGGGAGTTCTTGGGCTGTTTTGAACTACAGTGGAATGCTTCTCAATTACTAGGTACACTGAACTTTACACTGAAAATTCACTATAGAATTATAATATAGGTAAGACATTACAATATGTTTTGCCTATTTAGCATTTAACTTTCTTCCCATTAATAATTTCAGTGGAACTCGCCGACATCATCTTGTTCAGTGCTTTACATTATGCTCATAGTATGCCTGGACTGTTAGCTATGTTTCTCTATCACAGTGCTGAGAAACCTTTCTAAAATACTGTTGAATGTTGCACTAAATATTTGTTAACATTATGTACATATGCTGAAGCTACTAAGCCAGAAGAAATACATTTAATTCTTTAAAACCATCTAACGATTGCCTAAAAATCCTTCCTCTAGGAAAAGTAATGATAGAAGAAGAAGTGAAAGAGGAAATAAAAGAAGAGATGGAAACGCATGCAGGTCCAGAAGAAGGTAAATTTGTAACTCTCTACTGTGTAATACGAGATTAAAAACTGACTGTAACTCTGATAAATTAATGTTAAAATGTAAATCCCAAATATTGTGTACATTGTGATTTGTATTCAGGCTTAGCATATGCCCATGCCAAGAACTAGAATAATTTAAGAATGCACAGAGTGAGCAGTTGCCAATATCTGATACTTCAAGAGATTTCTCCTTTGCTCTTAATTCATATGTGCAAAGTTGTATAGCTTTGGAGTTTTTTGGTTTTAATATGTACTTGACAAAACCCCTGAATTAATCAAATGATTTCTGAAAGAAAGTTGGGTCCAGTTTTAGTGAACCTAAATACTCTGTGTTAGAATCTTTGTAGTCATGGGGGAAAACAGGGCCTATAAATCTAAAAGGATTGTAAGATTGTATGCTTAAATGGGAAGGTGGGCAGCGTGGCTTTTTATTTGCGTTATCTTGCTTCTTATAAGGCTCATTTTCCCCACACTTTGCTGTAGAACAAAGTCATTAAATGTGAACAGTAGAGATCCTGCTATTTACCTTAACAGACCAAGCCAACTGTTATATAACCTCGTAATATTTATATCACAGAATAAGTGGTGTTTTAAGATGGAGTGTAATAAAAGATCTAAAAATGTATTTAAAAAATATATTAAATTTCACATTTTGGGTGTTGAGTTTTAAAATCTATTTATAATACCAAATGTAATGACCGTTGCTGATTATTAATTTCATAAATTGGTCCTATGTTCTGTAAGTGTTCCTTTTAAGTATTTTAATTTTAAGTGCTGTTTAATTCCACTTAATGAAATTCATTTTTAGCCTGTCAAAATACATGCCTGTCTTCAAAGCAAATAATAAAAGCAAAATGTGCCTTTCTTACAGCAGATTTTTCCTTTAAAAGTGAAAGTAATACTTAAATGGTGATTAAATATGCTGAGAACTGATTGGTTTGAAAAGTTTGATGTAATATAAAGAAATTTGCTATCACTTCTTGTTTGCCTATGTGTGTAACTCTGATCTGGAATCATTACTTTGATCCTATTTCAGTTTTTGCACCCTCTGGAAGTTTAGGAAAAACAACTGAAAAGCCAAGCAACAAAGAGAAAGAGAAAACTTCATCAGATTCTGGGTCCAAAGAAGGATCTGATAAGAGGAAGCGCAACAGAGTCACTGAAAAGGTCTTAAACGCAAACAGTAACCCCTCGAGTCCGAGCGCTGCAAAACGCCGCAGAACGTAAAGCTGGGGAAGAGAGAAGTGATAAACTCTGGAACGTGAGGAGGGAACATGAGAAACCAGTAGCAGGATAGTCGCTACGTAAACTTTTTTGAGAAAGGAAAAGATATCTGAGCCAGGTATTTGAAGAATCTGCACATTGGCTTTAGATGTGCAAGGCTTTGCCTACTGGTGTGTTTTCTGGTCAGCACCGAGTAGCTGAGCGATGGCTGCGCCTTCTCAGGGCGCTGAGGGAGAAAGCTGGCAACGTTCCGAGTTCACGTGCCTGTAACCATTCAGCGGTTGCATTTCAAACAAGTGACATGCTCTGTGTCAGCACAGTTCATGAAACAAGTGCTCAGTGAAACATAGAGCCTCCCTTTGTGAAAAACATAGGTTATTTCTATAAATTTGGGGTCATTTTTTTTCTTTCCTGTCTTTGAATATTCCAGACCCTCTGTAGGTGACGTTGGTTGGCTGTTTTACTTATTGCAAACATGGTGTTTGTATCAAATGTCTGAATTCGTGGGTTCAGTAAAACTAAAGATTCTTTTAAATTCAGCTAAGCACTGAGTTGAATTATTCCTTCGCTCTGTTTGCTGAAGGAACCTTTACTTCTTTCACCTTTAGTGACGTAACATTTTTCAATCTTTTCAAGTTTATATACAGTAAGTGAAGTGAAAATGATAATTCCCCTAGAATAACAATTAATAAGTATCCTAAATAAAATATCCAATGATGTCACAGGGTTTTATAAGGGATCAGCTGAGCTGTGCGTGAACCTGGACATGTTGCTTCATCCATTTGTACTATAGTAGTATTATAACAGTGGGTTTTGTACTCCATTATTTATTTTTTTAAAGCAGGTTTAGTAGATGTCGATGGATTTGTTATTCCAAAATGTTAATTTTGTTCTACAAGAGTTTTACTGACGTTGTAATGTTTATCTTTTATATGCCAGAATATTAAGATTTGATGCAGTTAATATTTTTTTGAGTTGTGAAAAGATGGACTGCAATCAACAAACAGGTTAAATGGTGATTGAAGTAGGCTGAAATGTTGCTGAGTTTGTTTCACCATGTTAACAATCAGTTAATAAAAAGAATTGTTACTTCTTAATCTAAAAGAAGAATTACTTCAGTTTTGTCTTCAAGGTGAGGAACTAGGAATCTACTAGTTTTTGTTTTAATTCTAGGTATGTAGCCAAGTTCTTGTGATTTGCTTCACTTGTTTTATACCAAGAATAAATTTGACTTGTCTTTATTTTACTAAATGGTAATTGTTGTGTAACTTGATTAAAATTTGGCCCAGCTTTTTTTTGAAAGTTGTTTAGGTATTTTCTATCCTCTGAAATTCATCAAAAGTGGCTACCTGGGATTTTTTTGTTGTTGTTCTTTGTGTGTGTGTGGTTTTGTTTGTTTGTTTGTTTGTTTTACGAACTTTGTTTGTATCTTGGGAACTGCTACCCTATTATTTCTGTGAGTTATTTGTTAAGAAATGTCAACAGATGGGTTGCTGTAAGTTTCCAAACTAGAGGATTTATTGTGTTCTAACTAGCATCATGCAATCGTAAAATACCGGGTTGAGAAAATGAAGTTTTTGCTACAGTCTTTTGAAAGCTCACCTGTGTACCCCTGTGAGCTCCAGAAGGTGAGAACTCTGCCAGGATGGCTGTTAGAACCACTTTTACAGCATGATGCAAGCTCATTGTTTCAGGATCTGAAAATAACAGAGCATAAACAAAACTCCAAACCAGGAGGTATGAAGTGCCATGAATTCAGTGCTGTACTCCAGGTGATCGGCCTCTGCTTTGTGGGAGAGATGCTCCAGGTGTCTCAGAGGTTTTCTGGGTGGGTAGAAATCAAACTTTTATAACTTTATGTGAGGAAGCTCCTGGTTTTAATTCTGATATTTAAGAAAAACGCTCAAATTAATTTATTTGGTATGATCAATCTCCTAGAAGTTGTTATCATGTCAATTACAGATCTGTCAGCAGCGTGAGTGCTGAAAGATGAATGAATGCCTCTGTTAAGTTTTACTGTTTCCTTAATTAAAGGAGTAGTTACTTTGTCATGATCTACATCAATTTTGGCCATAGAGTGCAGGTTTTGTAACTTCAAGCCTCACAGTCCTGTGGGTAAATCCTTTTCATCCAAGTGATTCTAGTCTAAAATATTTTTGCTATAAACCAATGAAATGGTTTTTATAACTTAAAGTAGAAATGTAATAATATTAACATGTACTGGTGCAGTCTCAACACCATCCTTGTCACAGGGAAAACCCAGCTGGGAGTGTTTCATGGTCAATCCAACAACCCTGATTCTTTAGGAATTTGTTGATTGTAAAGTAAAATATTTGGAAAAGTGTAAATGGGTGAATGACTGAGCGCTGCAGGGATCTTCTCCTCCTTTCCTGGGAAGAATGTTCATTTATTCATTTTCCTGTAAGAGGAAAATGGATGGTATAAAAATATATAAATAAATAGGGAAGGAGGATGTTTTTAACGCGTGAAGAAGTTAAATACACAAGTCTTGCTGAATTCTTCGCTGAAGGGAAGAAGAAAACCCGATGGTTGTTTCCAGCAGCAATTAATTCGTGTGCCAGGGGGAGGAATGTGTTCCCTGTTGGTGCTGCCCAGCGCTGGGGCGGATGGAAACGAGCAGAATTAAGTTTCTTCCTCTTTTTTTTTTTTAATTTTTTTAGTATATTTTGTTTTCCCAAGGGAAGGATCCCTGGGGAAGGAAACAGCGGAGCTCACCTAGTACCAGGAGAGGGACGGAGCGGGCGGGCACAGGGACCGCGCAGC
>NW_010289969.1:385-614 GCF_000700745.2 Antrostomus carolinensis | reverse complement strand
CGTCACCTGGAGGAACCAGAGCTTCTGCCGTGAGACAGGATGGGGTGGGGTGGGATGGGATCTATGGGATCTATGGGATCTATGGGATCTATGGGATGAGTTGGGGATGGGATGGATGGGATGAGAAGGTTGGGATGGGGATGGGAATGGGATGGGATGGTTGGGATAGGATGGGATGGATGGGATGGATGGGATGGGAAGGTTGGGATCGATGAGATCTGTGGGATGG
>NW_010289969.1:0-209 GCF_000700745.2 Antrostomus carolinensis | reverse complement strand
TAGGATGAGAAAATTGGGATGAGATGGGATGGGATCAATGGGATGAGAAGATTGGGATGAGATGGGATGAGTTGGGGTAGAATGAGTTGGGTTGGGATGAGTTGGGATGGAATGATAAGGTTGGGATGAGTTGGGTTGGGATGAGTTGGGATGAGGAATTGGGTTGGGTAAGTTGGGTTGGGATGAGTTGGGATGGGATGAGATGGGAT
>NW_010289968.1:0-741 GCF_000700745.2 Antrostomus carolinensis | reverse complement strand
GATTCTGCTCCGCTTGTTTCTGCAGGTGCCCGGTCAGCGCTGCCATGTTCAGCCAGAAATCCTTGGTGCTGGGGTCACTCTGGGACGGGTCACTGCGAGGATGGGGTCAGAGCAGCAGCAGTGGGCACCCCAGAAAACCCAGCACCCCAATACCCAGCTCCCAGGAACCTCAGGAGCCCCATGTATCCCAATATCCAGCTCCCCATCGCTGCACTCACCAGCTCCCAGGGATGCTCAGCCCTGCTAGGAACCCCAGGGACCCTGGGTACCCCAATACCTAACTCCCAGGAACCCCATGTACCCCAATATCCAGCTCCCAGGAACCCCAGGAACCCCATGTACCCCAATATCCAGCTCCCAGTAACTCCATGCACCCCAATATCAAGCTCCCCATCGCTGTAGCTATCGGCTCCCAGCCAGGCATCCCCAAGAACCCAGGTACCCCCTGTACCCCAATATCCAGCTCCCCATCACTGCATCCACCACCTCCCAGGATGCCTGTACCCCTCCTGGCACCCTCTGTACCCCAGCACCAGCTCCCCATGCCCCTCCTGTACCCCAAAACCAGCTCCCCAGCTCCCCATCACTGCATCCATCACCTTCCAAGGTCCCCACATCCCCCAGGCACCCCCTGTACCCCAATACCACCTCCTCACTGCTGCATCCCCAAAGCCACCAGCCTGCCCAGGTGAACCCAGGTGTCACCGTGTCCCCTCACCTGTAGAGCAGGTCAGTGTTGGG
>NW_010289967.1:15375-17848 GCF_000700745.2 Antrostomus carolinensis | reverse complement strand
ATTCTATGATTCTATGATTCTATAATTATGTTATTCATGACAGCAAACATTTATCAGTAAAAATGCCATCAGCATCAAGCTCGCCCATTAAATTAAGCATACAGAACAAGATGAATATTGGTGTGGCAAAGATGACTGCTCTAAGCCAAGATCATGCAAGCTCCAGTCAGCCTGTATCAGGCAATTTCCACTTTTGGATAGAGCTAGTGCCAAATTCACTGGGAAGTCAAAGACACAAAGGTGTACTTATCCTGGTCTAAAGCCCAGTGGAGTGGGTGGAAAGTCACACATTGGTTTCAGCGTGCTTTGGATCATATCTGTAAGTGGGGAGGAGCAGGCACAGAATACTCTGTGGACTTGCCATAGTGGCCCTGGATTTGGAGGGAATCTCTTTTAAATCAAAACACTTGCTGTGCAAGTGCAAAATCAGTGTGCATGTGCAAGAAGAAGTGATGCCTGGAGGGTACGGGTCATTTATACCCTAAGAAAAGACACTTGCTAGAATAAATGGTTTTAATAAAGTAATAATGTTTACTTTTCCTTTGCTGCAGCAGAACACAGAGCACCTTCATTAAAGGTCCTCGAGGTTAAATAAACTATTCTTAGTTTAACCTTTCAGTTAAAACCCAGGGTTGCTCCTGCGCATGAGATTGGGTCTTTGTTACTCTTCTGGATATAATAATTTGTGCAGCTTATTTCTTTACACCTTGTATCTCTAATTAAAAAAGGCAAGTAAAAGAAAGGCTAAAGTAAGACTGACACATGTCAGCAGACGTGTTAAGGGTTTGTATGTTCTGATGATATCTCATCACTGGGGTTTCTCACATACAAGGTGTTGGGCAAGAACTGATCCTACAAGCTGTCAGCACATGCTGGGAGGGGTACATCACACACCTATTTTCAGGCCTTCTATTTTGAAACTTGATTTTGCTTACTACTTTAATTCATTTTCTCATAAGTGGCAACATGATGACTAATAAATGAGGTTATGTCTTGTAGTTTTGATAGTAGCAGCCTGCAGCAATAATTTCTGTCCTTTAAGCTAGCCAGAGCAGGGGGGTTTTTTGCCTGCAATCCCTTTAGCTCTGTGGTCTACTCCCTAAAATGTTCCCCCTCATTTTGATTTGATAAACATGCCTGTTTACCTATTTCATAGGCCTTAGATGACGGATAGTCCTGGTTTATCAAATCCAAGGAAGACTGTGGGGAGGGGAGAGCAGTGCGGCTGTGTTTTTCCACACAACCTGTTACGGTAACAAGCACTCCCCCGCAATGTTTGCTGACAGATGTTCAAGGCTTGGAAAAAAAATTTGCTTTCAGCTGATGGCTGTACCATCACTTTTGAAACAAGTGTTAGTTCCAGGCTCCTGAGTTCACGAGGGCAAAGAAATGTCAGGAGGAAAACAGATGAACTGGGTAATGAGAGGGAAGAACAAAATGGCAAAATAAAACCTTGATGCAGACAGAGACAACAAACATAATATCTCCTGGGTAGCAGGGAAGAAAAAAATATAGAGTTGGATGTGAAAGAGCTAGAGCAGGGACCTTCAAGTGGCTGTGTGTCTCTCTGAAGTTAAACTGCCACAGAGATCCAAACTTTCCACCAGGTCTTCTTGGACCCTAAGTATTTAGTTACCACATACAGCATTACCTGACAGCATCCAGGAGGAGCTGGGGGTGGATATCCCTTCTCAGGGTACTGAGAGGGCATCTGTGAGGCACAGGCCATTCCGGCGGAGGACAGGGACCTGTGTTTTTGTGGAGCCTGTACAGCTGTTTGAGCACAGAGAAGTGTCAAAGGAGTCTGGGTGACACCAGCAGAAGGTCTTCCCTTAGGTGATCCAGTTTACCAGTCCTGGCTGTGACTTAGGGCATATTCCTTCCCTGGACCACAGAAATTCAGTGTGCATGGTCCAGATCATCATGGACAAACTTGTTGTGACGGACAGCATCACCAAGCTGTTTGAGTCCTGCTCATGCCAGCAGGAATTAAGCAAGCAATCAGTTTGAACATGAGGCTCTGCATGAACTAGGCATGTCAGCAGTCTTCACTTGCTTCTGAATTCCTGGTCCTCAGCTTCGATTGGCTGACATAGCCTGGATTTTCTCTGAGGCTACCAAAGCTTATCCAGCTATAGCCCAAGCAACTGGAGCATGCGGGAGAGGATTAATGCATGCTGGAGAGCAGTAAGGCTTCTTGTCATTGCCAGTTTGTTTGGTTTTGGTTTTTAATAAGGATGACAGAGGTATGTGCGTAGGAACTGCAAATCTTGGGAGTGTATCCATTTCAACACACTGCTTGTTGGAAGGGGTTTCTCTGCTTGTGGGCAAACTGTAACAACATGAGAATAATTATCTTCTGTCTCCATTTCCTTCTTTCCCTGTCCTAAGTAGGCAGGAGTGATTGGAAAGACTAGTCACAGTCTTTCTCAAAATGTCCCTTCCCTTCCCTTCCCTTCCCTTCCCTTCCCTT
>NW_010289967.1:0-15234 GCF_000700745.2 Antrostomus carolinensis | reverse complement strand
GACTGTCACAACTTGTCCCTGCCCTTCCCTTCCCGTCCCTTCCCTTCCCTTCCCTTCCCTTCCCTTCCCTTCCCTTCCCTTTTTCCCTTCATTTTGTCAGCTCAGATATCTATTAAACAGTAAAAATGCTTATTTAATCTGAGGTTCAAAGTAAACTAGATGTGCTATCACCTTGTACGTATCCCTATCTTCTCTCGCAGCGTGGGAGTACTTGTTTACTCACTGCAAATGTTGCAGTGATTTGCACATCTACTTCTTTAAAAAATTGAATCAAAGCATTAATAATTTACCACCAAGCAGCATTCATTTTTGTAAAGTTGCATCCACACCCCAAAATCTTGTATGAGCAGCATATTGCTGAAGATACAATCTCCAATGCAAGACTAACAAGCAATGTCAATTTTCAGCTCTAATAACCCTTAACATTACCGGTTTAAAGGTGCAGATATGTAGTTTCTATGCTGTTATTCTGGAAGATGGATTAATTCAATAAAAGTCAGCAACATGTGGGTTATTTTTCTATGTGCAACACACTCTAAAAATAACGTTCCCTAAAAGACAGGCAAAGTTTAGGTGTTTTCCTTTTCTACCAATGAATCATCTGGCTGTTTGGATAGACTGAACTAATGGGAATTCCAGTAGCCTGAGCCCTGTATACCAGAGAGAAACAGAGAGATGTGTAACATGGGGGAGAGTGTAGCGTGTGCGTGTGCATCCCTCCCTCCACACATACATCTAGTTTTAACATATTAAAGCAATACTAGACAGGAGAGAAAAACTGTGGATGAGGAACTAGTTATCCCATTGACCCTGTGGCTGTGGAGGTAATTGTGATGAATGGTGCTAGAAAGGTTTTTGAGCTTTATGGAAGCACTTTGGCCCTACTCTTTTTTAATTGAATCCTTAGCACTTTAGCAAAGGCAACAACTTTTTCCCAGGGTGTACTGGAGGCAGAATGTCTCAAAATGGAAAAAATAAGTACAGTTTCCATGATTTATGCCATTTACTCTGCAAACATAATATGTAGAGCAGAACTTTGGCCAGTGTTAATCAGTATATTTTTCTTCGCACCAGTAGAGCTGCTTCAGCTTATACCAGCTGAGAATCTGGCTCTGTGTATTAAATAAAAAAGTGGGTCTGGCTTCCTGATCTTCTGTAGTAGACACACAAAACTGTTCGTTATTGAGCTGTGGGCTTGAAAAGCGATCTAACTTCTCAGTATTGGCAGCAAGCTGGAGAAATTGGGACATGGTGTGCTGAGCTCCTGGGTAGAAGAAATGTTTTCTTTCAAACCATAATGACCTTTTTGGCCATGTGAAGGAATATGTTCAAGCTTCCTTGGCAAACAAAGGTGGGACAGTAGCCAGTTACTACATGAAGGCTTTCAAGATAGAGGGAATAATAATAGTGAAAAAAAAAAAAAAAAAAAAAAAAAAGAGGAAAATCTTTTTGTTCCCAGATGGGTAGCTAAGGGGTAACCCTTCATCCCTCTGCTTTGGAAGCAGCAGCACAAATTGACATCAAAATCAATACAATTTTTTGACTGCTGCATATTTCAGATGTTGTGTCTCATTTTTACATGACCAGAAGGTTTTAAAATAGTTCCAGTTAGCTTCTGAGAGCAGCTTCAGGTGGGATTTCTGATCTGTAAATGGTTCTGGACCAAGCTTTTTGGAAGATGGTGTACACTATAATAGGTAAATCAATTGAAACCTTGCCCAGTATTCCTGACTTAAGGTGAGGAAAAGACAGGACATAATTTTGGGGAAGAAATCAGAGGTTCCTGGGGGAAAACGGGAACATTGTTTTGGAAGAAATGATACAGATGCACATGTGTGTTAGTAATAGAAACTGTCATTTGCAAGTAGCTGCTGTCAGAAAAAAATGAGTGAAAAAGTAGGTGGAAGCTGGAGGGAAACTGGAGAGCTATAGAAATACATGCACACTATTTATTTTTTCTGATCCTTAAACAAACTTCATTTAATCAAGATGATTACTTAGGATACGCACAGAGAAGTTCTGGTTCTTATGCATTGAAACATGAAACAAGATTCTCATAATGTGAAGCTCCTGTGAGATCTTAAAGTCATAAAAAAGTGAACTTTTACTAACAAATTTTGGGGGAAAGGATATGAAAGCTCAATGAGTTTGAATGTCAAAGTCTGGTGTCCACTGACTGAATGCTTAGATGTTGCAATTGTTTATTTTGGAAGGACTACACTTTTGAGTATACAGAGCACACTATTGTAAAGATTAGATCTCTCCTTAATAAGCAATATTTTTTTACCTCATAATTTTATTATATCAGAGTGATCTTTCCATTATGTTTTCTGTTATTAGAATTTGACCTAAACTCCTAAATAGCTCTATTATGTCCAGCAACCTCATTCTTACCAGGTTTTACAGGTCAGTGGTGAATTAAGCAGCCAGCTTCCTGCTAATTAATCCTGTTTAGTTAAAGAACTGTCAGACTGCTTTATCTTATCTCTGTTAAAAGGAAGCTTTTACAGGATTGGCACCAAATTATTGTTATGAATGACAACCCTCCATCTGACTTTCCCATACATTACAAGAGCAGAAAGGTAGAAGAGCAGAAAAAGAGGTTGGCACACAAATGTCGTCTTGTTCTTCAGTGTTTCCCCTTGACATGAATGACCAGAGTTATTCCAGCACCCAGATGGCTTTGAAATTACACAACCCCCAAATCTTCCTGCTTGACAAGGCACTGCGTTTTGATGTGCCAGAGTCCAGGTGTCTTGTCAAAAACCCAAACCCCCAGTTGGTGTGACTGCAGATGGGAGAGACAGGCAAAGCCAACGGTGTATTTGCATACATGGTCCTTGTTTTACTCCAGAATAGCAGTGGCCCAACAGAACTGAAACCCACTGTGTGGCAGGAAGCCTCTATCAAAATAGCCAATACTGAGATTGCACAGCTTGCTATAATTGTGAGGCCCTGAGGGGCCTTTTCTATGTCAAGTTTTGAAATAAATAGGTTATGTTAAATATAATGGAAGGTGAGTCTTTGTGGAAAATACCCATGAGTACATAAAGGGCAGGGCACTCAATAACTGGAAACCAGATAGCAGAAACATATTTGGTGGTTCTAGTCCATGTTGGGTGAGTTATGTTTATAGCTGCTTCTCTTTTAGGTTTGTTGGTGTTTTTTTTCCCTTTTCTTTTTGCCTTTAACTGCTCACCACCTTTATACCTTTCACTACTTTATTGTTTGGTCTGGAGTGAAGTGGACAAAGCCTAAGACAGGCAGGGCTCACCCTGCCAACAGGCATATCTGGGTAGCAAGGCAGGGAGGGAGGGGAGGAAGAAGGAGGTGTTTGTAAATGGCCTTATTTTTACTGATATTTACATATCATGTGAAAATTGTACATTTAATAGGACAGCCATTGGCATGGGGGAACAAGATTAGCCATTTTGGGGACTGGTGAAAAATTGATGTATTTCCACCTGAGCTGCTTGAAATAACCCACCTGTGTGGCTCCTATGTCACTCCATCCAGCATGCTAGTGCCCTGGCACCAGCAGCATCTGGCCACTCCAACTGCAGTACCTGGCTTCAAACAAAGGCTGGGCAGATGCTTCCTGCAGGATGCTAGTAGGAATGGGCAGGGGCTGTAAAGATGGGTGTTCACTCTGCTCAGGGTGGGGTAGATCACGGTTGGGGGAAGCCCTTAAAAACTAAAGCATTAGAAGTGGAATCATCTACACAGAAAGTTTATTAAATCCTGGGTCTTCTGCTAGGGGCACTGTGACATTTTTGTTTGTTGGATATCATAAACGAACCCAAACACTTGCAGTTTGTGCCTCTCAGTACCAGAACAGCAAATCCTTGGTGGATATTTCAGATGTGGTGGGGGGTGGGGGAAACTGACAGCTATTTAATAGTAACTGCTGCATTTGTACTATTCAGGGTGAGTAGGAAGTTTAGTTTTAACACTTGGGGCACCTCAGCCACCAAAAGAAGACATTCGTTAACTAGCAAGAGGAACAAAAGGGGCAATTGTTGAGTAAGAAGGATTAAGTTAGGACATCATCTCCACTAAAAACTGTTTCTAACAGTTAAACATCCCTCATTTCCCCTCTAAAGGACGACTGCCTGCTAGAGAGGGACCACAGGCTCCAAGACACGCTAGGCCCAGGCCTCAGGTAGATATAATTAAAAACAAAAGGTAATGAAGAGCTCTTCACCTGGGTTGGCAGCAGACTGACTATAATGTAGCAATTCTTTTAATGTGAAGAAAAGCTATCAATAGCTGAATGCAAAATGATACATTAAATGACACATGCCTTGTGTTGAATTGCTAATGTGTTCTAGTGTCTAAAATTAAAGAGCCTCTTTTCAATAGCACAAGAGATATATGAAGTAAATCTCCTTCTGCACTAAATTTGTATGGAAAAGTTATAGAAAGTCCCCTTTCTTTATGTAGGAATAAAGCACATACACAAGAAGAAGAGAGGAGAAATAAGAGGGGCTTAGGATACATGAACAGCTTCTGCTGCCATGTGATTATAGTTTCTCTGGCCTGTGTCTGAGGGCTACAAACGTCTTCCTCATTAGCAGGTATAGAAGGATTATGAACTGCACTTAAATGTATAGCATTTGCACAGCAATAAAAGGGAAGAATCACACACATTCTGGGAAAAGTAAGAAATAGTTTGAGAAACCAATTGTTTTTATGTTAAAAAATACAAGTTTTGGAAGGAAGAACATGCTCTTCTTTTAGCCTGGAACTTTGTTTTCTTCCTGTTGGATGGCTGGTTAAAAATCTCACCTTTTTTAACTAATTCCTTAGCCAAAATGATCACATTTTTAAAATGCATTTTGCAAAAGTAAGTAAACCAACAGAAAATTAGATTTTTGAAATTTCACCTGCACCTTTTCTATGTGGTTGGATTCAATCACTTCTGCCTTTGTGGACCGTGTTTGCTGTGCTGCACTATATGATACAGCCTAACACATGCACAATACAGTCACTTTGAGCTAAGCTGAGCTAAGTATATCCAACTATCCTACTGGCTTTCATCACGTGCAGTTAAAGCACTAACTTATTCTGTTCTAAAACAAGAGCCTGAGTGGTTTTTCCTGCTTCTATATCCTAAGCTAACCTGTGAAACCAAAGGAGTCAGATTAGTACTATGTGGCTCCCTACAGCACAGGCTTATGGAACAGCCTATTCTGGAACTCAAGTGCTTGCAAATGACACGTAAACTTCTAACTGAGCCTTAAAACAACTGACTTCACATCTAGTGGCATGGTTATTTTTAATTCTCTGCCTCATTTTGCACATCAACAATAATCTCATGCCTGGTAAGTTGGAATGATCTGGCTTAAAAATTCAGCTGCAGCCATGTTAAAAAGACCAGAGGAAATGCATAGCTCATCTCTGGAAAATGAAGTCCTTTGGAGTAATGCCAGAACTCCTTAAAAGCAAATTAGCTTGGGATTACGGTTTATTAGAGGCAAAATGGCAAAATCATTTCCAGGCTATTTTTTGGCCCACTACTCCCATGCTGTCATTATCAGAGAGCAGTTTTGCTCATCCCTAGTTTTGTGCATTCACCAAGTGTGGTGTTTGAAGGGCATGTGATAATCCTGTGCTTTTAGTACCTGAGCACATAAGCAATCGCAGGCAACTACTGTTAAGCAGAATGGCTGCTGGAAGCACTGTGAGAAGCCTCCTGGCACTTCCAATCCTCGGCACGTCGCCGATGGGAGAGAAAACGTAGGCCGAGGCAGCCAGAGACTAAAGCTGGCAGAGCAGTTGCAGCTGCTGTCAAAGCAGAAACGGCCTTGGCATTTTCCTCAGTCAGATCTGGGTTTCCTCTGTTCCTGGCAACTGCCTCTTTGGTCAGCCCACTCTCCTGAGCCTCGGGGCTTCTTCCTCTGTCTGCCTGCTCACCTGCTCTGCTGCCTTGCTTTGGGCTTTTTGTTTGACTTGCTGTGAGGTCAGTGCAGATGCAATGGAGGAGTCTATGCCCCTGCCTCTTCACAGGGCTGCCATGGCAAGGCTGGGGGCTCATCTGGTCTCTGGGCACATCCAGGGTGAGTGTGGTTTGTAATAAAATGCTAAGTTCCTGCGAGACTGAAATTTAGGTGAGGAAGGTCATGAGTGATGAAAAGTTGCACACTTCAATTAACAGGAAAACAAAGACACTTTGCCTGCAAGGAATCAGTTGTTTTTAAAATGTTACTTGTTTACTTACAAAAGTGATGATATAACCTAAGACAGATGCTGAAATGATGCATGGAACAAAACCAGTTATTGGGCATGTGCTATTTAACAGCAATCAAGGTGCAATTTTTCAGAGCAATAAAGTGCCGTAATTTATGCAGTGGATGCTTCCCATCATAGAAAGATAGAAATGTATTACCTGCCCCAAGTGGGCACACAGTGCGATTAGCAGGAAAGGGATAATGCACCGCTCCTCCCTTGCTGTGAAATACCATGCCAGTCAGCTGGTGGAGCAATGCCTAGCATGAGAATGCTTTTTCACAAGAAGTTGCCTCTTCAGTGGAAGGCTCAGAGACACAGAGCTGCTAGCAGAAGGATATCCTGGAACTGTTGGGAAGAGGCTGATGGGAAATTAACCCTCTTAAACAGAGGACTTCTGCGCACCACCTCAAAGAATAATCCAGCATTGTTTGTGGGGCCTTCTGTGTAAAAGCAAAGATTGTCTCTTTGTAAAATTCTGTATCCCTAGAGCCAAAATCCTTGCTCTGTTATTCTAGCAGGAACGATAGCAGCATTTGGCATGTGGAGTATAAATATTTCTTTGAAGCTCTGCATTAGGACAACAAGTCTCCTGGGGAAAGCATTATTTGAATTCAGTGGCAAATGAAACAAATGTTATGCTGAACCTCTGGGAGTTAATTCCAAAAAGCAAGACTGGTCCTCAGCAGAGGAACAAGAAACGGACTAATAATATTAGTGTTATTCACTCTGATTTCATTTATCAGGTCACCTCATAGGACTGTGACTTATTTGCACTTGCAGATGCACAGTAATACAACCACAATGAAATTCCCTAATGTCAGGGAAAAACCTGAGGAGGAGATGGTGTCAAAATCTGGACCCAGAGCAAGATGAGGCTGTTGCTCAGGATAAAATTAAGTTTGGGTATGAGTCGGAGGCAAGCTCAGGGCTCTGTTTCAAAAGGATGAAATTTCACAAACTATTCTCCGTATTTTGGCTCAGATGAACTGTCTTAGAAGATTTCCGCTGCAATGAGGAACATTTAAACATCAGAGTTGGAAAGGAAGGCTACGTTCCCAGCTCAGCTCCTTCCTACAATCTCAGTGGTGGGCTGAGGTTACACTCTGGGATGCCTCCTCCTTATTTCTTACCAGAGTCCACCTGAAACTGCATGCCCAAGGAGCCGGCCCAGGAACAAGAGGAAGCTAGAAGGGCTGTGCAGTGCTGTGGCAAAGAGAGCATTTTTGCATTTGGACTTCCAGTCTCTGCCCCTTTAGCCTTGAGGGCTACACTGTATTAAAAAAAAAATAAAATAAAAGAACAGAAATGCAACAGTTGCCCTTCTTTCAGTGTTAATATTATTCGTGCCTTACTATTTTTAACCATGAACAAAGCCAGCTTACGGTTCAGAGCTCAGCTGGGCTACTGCTGAGCTCAGCAGGACCGAAGAGCTGAAGCTGCTGCTCTGAAGAAGAGGCTGCTTTGGCCTCTTGAGAAGCGGGGCAGCAGCTGAGCTCCAAATTTGGCAGGAGCTGGGAGGAGGAGCTGGTTTGGCACTTTCCCAGTCAAGAAAAGGCTCACAGCTCCTAGGTCTTGCTGATTTCTGAGGTCTTCAAAAGCAGTGAGACCCATGCCTCAGTGGCAGAGCTCAGTGAAGATTGCTGTGATCTGGCCACTGCTACTGAGGGAGGCAACTCTTCTCCCTGCACAGCAAGAGTTTATAGCCCTCTCTGAGCTAAAACTGGGCTGCAGGTGCTTTCATGCAGCTGCCCATCCCTCCTAGCAGGAAAGAGCCCTGGTGATGCTTGGGTGATGCTCAGGAAGAGCTGGAGCCCCAGAGTCCCTGCCTTGCCTGGCACAAAGACCAGTGGTAACTGGCAGCTGTGGGAGGCGATGGTCCTTGATGCAGCTGGCTCCATTTGGGATCTGGCAGGGTCTCAGCAAGAGCAGTGGCAGCACAGATTGGAGTCTTTTCCTCATCAGAAGTGGCTCTCTGCCCTCCCCAGTGAGGTGGAGGCAGGGCACACTGCTGCACAATAACCCACTTCAGGTACCAATCTGTATGATTTTTGTGTTCCGTGAGGAAAAATCTTGCATGGGAAAAAATGCCTAACTTTTTTTGCACTCATAACATGCTCTCCCTTTCTAACTTGGAAAAAAAAAGGTATTTTTGCAAAATACCCTACTTTTCCTTTGAAATGTAGTTGATAAATTGCCTAGTTCCTTTTTTCTCCATACTGCAACTAAATGCTCTGCTCTGATAGCATTGTGCTCTTTGAATCTAACATACCAAAGCAGTGCAGGGTGTGGAGAAGTAGGGCTTCCCATGCAGGAAAAGGAGACACATGAAAGAAAAAGGTGTGTTGTGGGTGAGTGTTTTAGCAAAGTACATCACTGCATTCTTGTTTGTGACTTCAGTGTGGTTCCGAAGCAGGTCCATGTTAGCACATGGGCAGCTGGAAATGATCTATGGTGGGGAAAAAAGAAAGGGTTAAGGAAACAAAATAGAAAGGTGTAACCTCTTATTTTTGGGGTGACAATTTGGCTGGAGATTGAGAAAGAAGATTAAGAACATATTCCTGTTAACTTCTTGCAATTTTGGAAATGCCAAGGCAGCGGTAGTATTCAGGTAGGATAGCATTGCACATCAGCCCAGGACAGTGGCATCCTAGGGGCACCAGAAAAGTTATTGCTTGCTAAGATTTCTGACACATAAACTTTCAAAGGGTGGCATACTGGGGCCATCAGAAACTCTGTTTGTCGCTCCTAACATCTGCAAATGGACTGTGGAACCTTCCAACTGTTTTCTTCCTTGGAAGAGGGCTCTCACATCCTTTTGGTCCATTGCTGCAGTGTTCTGATGGTCCCCACTTGCACAGCCCTAAAATATTTGGTTTCATTCCTTTATTATTAAGGCATTTTGATTCTTTGCCTCTATGCCAAAGGCCCAGAGCATCTATACAACTCCAGAATACCAAAATCTTCTCCAGGATGTACAATGGTTATGTATGGGCTATTGATGTATGTGCAGCTGTAAATGAACCCATCTGGCCTCCCTGAGAGCAGCTAGAGATAGGTAACCTTCTTTCACAGCACTCCACTATCTTCAGTAGTCTTGAGTGAGATGCAAAGCAGTGGGGGATGCCAGATGAGGAATTTACATTTTGCCTCTGCTAAGACATTTGTAAGTAGTAATTCAACAAGCAATTTTAAACAGCAGGAGCACCAAATCTGCATATCTCACTTTTTTATAGTTGCTAAGAATTGCATCCTGTGAATATACATGTCATTTCAGTGTACGGCAACCAAATTCAGTGCAAACATGCCCTCCGACTAGGAACACTATGCACATTTTTAACAGTGAGGATAATTAGGTAATGGAACAAATTTCCTGCAGTCATCCAGTTAATTTACAGCATTTATAGACTTTAATCAAGACTGAAAGGTGCCCTGACTCCATCAGGAATCATAGTCTTGATAGTGAAAGCACTTGGTAAAATGGCTTTTGTTTTGTTGTAGATGAAACTGAATTATGGCTTTGAATCCATGAAACCAATTCTGTTTGAGCTAACAGTAACCCAATTTCTGTTAGTTCACATTGTGTATTTTCACACTGCGGTTTGCTGTTCCAAAAGCAGGACAGCTTGTTTAAATCTGAAATGATGAGTTACTCCAGCTCTCCTGAATAAAAGGCAGAATACTGAAATCCACTGGAGTATTCCCACGAGCCTAATGCATTGTAGGATAAACAAAACGTGGAAAAGTAAAATTGGCATAAAATCCTATCAGTCATAAGCAACTGGGATTGCACGAATGCATGACTCATGAATACTGGGGGTTCATCTTTCCTATGTGGGTAGAAAGACTGAAGCTTTAAATTCTCCTACATACCAATGAAAAATGTGGCCTCTTCAAGGAAAAGAAAAAAAAAGTCTTATTTTTGGCTACCATATGAATAGGAATACCTGGATCTTATATAACTCATTTTAATCGCATTTAGATCCCATGGGCCAATATGGGCTAAAACACAACAGTATCTGAGCATAACACACAGCTGAATCTGAGAAGAGGGCTATTTTTTATGCAGGTGAACTAGAGAAGAGTGGTTTGCCAGTGCTGCACCATGCCGCGCCTTCCAGGGCTGGATGGCCGCCTGCCTGGCATGGAGGAGAGGAGAGATCTGCTGGTGCCTCTGCCATCTCCTGCATCTGACTGCATCCCCAGCTCTGAAAAGTCTTCCGCAGGAGGTGACCCTAACACTCCTTCCTCTGGGGGCAAATGCTGAGGGGTTTATCTAATTGAAGATGCTGCTATTTACCGGTATATTTAGGCTATGAAGTCCCTAGATGAGGCCAGGTTATGTCTTTTGATAGATGAACTGTTCCATGCTCCGATCTCTGATTTGGCCTGTGATTGTTGCAGCAATGCACATGTTGGATGCTATTTCATTTGACACACACTTTCTCAGCAGAACTGCAAAAAGCTACTGGCAGGCTCGTCAGAAAATTCTGATAATTTGGCCTGCTTTAAACCGTACCTTTTCAAAACATTAGTTCAAACATTGACATTTTTCCCAGGATGAGTAAAACAACTTTCCAGTAAAAACTGGCAGAAGGAAAATAAAACTAATAGAACAGTAGTACTTTGAAAGAACAAAGATTTCTTTTATTTATCTTTGAAAGATCATTTTCTAGATATATCTGATTTTCATTTTATTCAAAGAACCTTAGTATTGACTATTCCAGCAGTCAATGTTAATTCCAGTACTAATCCCTAGTATAAAATATCCTATCACAAAATCCTATCCTATCCTATCCTATCCTACCCTATCCTATCCTATCCTATCCTATCCTATCCTATCCTATCCTATCCTATCCTATCCTATCCTACTAATTCCTAGTATAAAATATCCTATCACAAAATGTAATAATTTTTGATAGTATCAAGAAAAGAAATAAATTCTGGAAATAAATCAGTGTGAACTATAGAATATTAAGGTATCAGAAGACCACTTTGTGCATGCATTCAAAAGAAAGACAAGGTCCTTGAAAAGAGTTTTAAAATCAGGCTAGAGTACTCTTGTGAGGAAAACCAAAACCAACCAACCAGCCAAAAAACTCCAACAAAACCAGCCTTTGAGCTCTGTTTCCACATCCAAACTCAAACTTTGCCAACCTAGTCCTGAGGAAAGATATGAATTAATTAAGATATGGAAAGGATTGAAAATATGTCTGGGATAGACAAGGTCTTAGAGTTCATTTTGAAGGTACTGTGCTTTGTGCTATGGTCAATAGCAGTACTAGCCATTTTGGTACATAAAGTTACTTCCAGTGAGTCTCCATTTGCCATGGGCTGTTTTCATGAAACTTAGGTTTTGGGCTGTGCATGTGTGTGTGTACACATGTGCGTGCAAGTGCGAGGTTGGGTTGTGTTTGGATCTGAAGACTTTGTATTAATTCACAGCATTTCCCATCCAAGTCCATAGTTCTCTGAGCTTTTGTCCTGTTGTCTGATGCCTCCTCAGCATCCCCCCTGCCCTCTGGTCTTGGGTAGCACCCCACAGAGAAGAGCCGTAATACACCCAGTGCACCGGCAACAGGGAGGGAAGGAAAAGGGCACAATGGTCTGAATTCTTCAGAAATTTGTATCTGGAGATGAGCTGTTACATTCACATGCCACCTGGGTGGAGAACAGCTAGGAGTATTCTTCAGTCATATAGCTGCTGTTTCCAGCAAGATAATTGTGTAGCAACAGTGAATAATATAAAGAAGTTTTCCGGTGATTGCTGCCCAGCGATGTCTTTCCATTTCTAGCAGGCAGAGAACAAAAAATTATGTCAAAATCTCATTTTTAATGTTTTAGTTGTCCTTGGACTCTACACAAGACAGGCTAAGCCAGCCATGCTAAGGCATTATTAATCAGAGATGGAGAGAACTGCTATGCTGGAGGCAGGAGGATGCAGAGCTCCCATACGCCTGTGCAGCCACAACCAAGGCGGCCAAAGGGGCCCGGGAGCCCAGGAGCTCCCCTCTGCCCAGTCTGATTGTCCACACTCCACATGCTGCACACCCGGCCACCTGGAAATGGTGCCTCTTGATGTCCATCTTGCTACAGCCTGTTGCTTTTTTAGTATATCAAACATCTCTTTTCATTTTTAACATTGTCAAGACGAGATCAGGAAAACAACCATGGTGGTACCTGCCATTTCTCTCTGCACTGTGAATAACTGTCCTTAATAGAAAGGTTAGAAAGAAATGGAAGAGAGGATGAATGATATTACTAAACTTTGCACGACACAACTGTGATAAAATTGTGCTGTATCTTTTTTCCAAACTTCTCCCGAGGGAGTTGTTTAGACGTCCTAGGCCCTTCCTAGACTTCCTAGTTTCTACCAAGGCAATCCGAGACAGAATGCTACTGCTTTTAATACCTAGTGATGATAGCAGTATTTATGTTTATTATGTTTTTAATAAAAACAAACACCTCTGACTGAGTCAACACTAGCTTTTGGACTGAAGTAGCCTTGCTGCTCAGAAGTGAATCCCCTGGTTGTCCATAGGTACCACACATTGGCTGTGTTGGCAGAGCAGCTGTGGCACACAAACTCAATTCCTCTTGGGGGAAAAAAAATAAACTGGAAGTTTTGCTCCAGCTGGGCACCAAACAGGCACCAATTCCTGGCACAGACACAGCTGAAGAGTCACAGTTTTTTGCTCGCTTTTTTTTTTTTTTCTTCTGCCAAAGAGAGCATGTTCCTGTTTTAGGCACCATGTCATGGGCAAAAGGGAGGCAGGAAGACGTTACAGTCAAGGTACATGTAGTTCAGTCAAGAAAATACTGTCAATTAAATTCAGTGGAATTCACCTAAAGAGTGTGCTCACTGCTATGATGCCAAGCTGAATTGACAGCCCACACCGAGGACTTTATTAGACAAATACACACAATGCATATAGAAACACATTTATTGCCATTAATCTTCAGTTGTTCTAGAGCAGGATTGAGAGTATGGGTGAGGTGAAGGGACTAATTGAACAATATTGTGCAAACCTACAGAAAGACATGATTCAGACGCACATCTTGCGCTCCTATTAATTGTTCAGGCAGTCCAAACAACCTATGTGAGTAACAGGATCAAAATTCTATCAAATAATTACTGCTCACATTGACGAGTTAAAAAAAAAGCCCTTTTCCTTCCAAAAATATGTATTTGTCATTATAGGTAAATAGCATGTTCATGAGCTGAATTAATGCTTTTATTAGCAGCAGTGTTACCAGTATCAGTCATAATTAGAATGATCTCTGTAACTCATGCAAATATTTCTAAATTTCTTGCAACATAATTCACCCTAATTCAATTTCTTGCTACAATTCTTAATGATTTCTACTGATTTAAAGCAATGTGGGCTTTCACATTCAAGTAGGGCAGAAAAGCAAAAAATCTAGAGTATACATGTACCCTAGATAAAGTACTGTCCTGATGAAGTTCTATTTCCCCTATATTTAGATTGTTTATTAAAAAAAATGCACTCTTTATGTCCATTAATTAGGGGAAGAGAAATGAAAAGAATTGCACATCAATGCAAACAATCCTTAATTTATAAGAAGAGCACGATGATTAATATCCCTGTGTACCTTTCTGAACTGAGAAAGTGTAAATGCAATGATTCTGACTGGAAACGATTTCCCTTCTTCTTTCAAGTGAGTGGGAGGTGATTTGCAGGTGCTTACACCGAGGAGGGAGGGTGAGGCCAGGGCAGGGCTTGGCTGGCCTTGCTCCTTTAGCAGAGCCCTACAGTGCAGATGGCTTCCTTCAAACTACATTCGTCTTGTCTTTAGCAGACCAGTGTTCTCCAGAATGAACTTCGGCCTATTTTTCTTCTTAAGTGAGCGAGTAATAACAACTTATGAGAGGTTAGATATCACATTTTATGGGGAAACGAAACAAGATGCATATAAAATTGCATTAAATCCTACTGGCCAGTGGAAATGCACCAATACATTCTGCAATATTTGATATACTGCTAAAATTTCGTTGCAACATGCCGAGAAACAGAAGTTAAACAAAATGTTGACTACTTCTAGCCAGGGTTTTCTCAGTCTCTTGCAGATATCCTAGCTTAGTACGGGACGAGCTGATAGGTTTGATCTTTGCCCTTGTTCTAGAAATCAGTTATCTGGCTGCAGTGATATTGATAATTTTCTAATAAATAAGCAAACTAGCAAGCATAAACTAAGAAGTTACTCCCTTTGAAAGATTAAACCATGTGCCCTAGTGAGCTGTGGTTCACCTGAGTGAAGCCAGACTGGGAATGGGGAGTTGCTCAGCTTGGTTGTGTTTTAACCTCCCCGAGTTCCCTAAATGTGCTCTGAGGGCAGTGATGCCCCAGTGTGCAGGCAGGCAGACCCCCGGCGAGACCCCCGGGAACCCTCTGCCCTCGGCCTCCCCCCAGCTCGGCCCGGGGAGCCTCGGGCACCAGCTCTGCCCTGCAGGGCGGTGGGCACTGCTCGGCACCCTCTTCTTGGGAGGGGACGACGGGCTGGTTTGAGGAGATGCTGCTTCTGCACCCAGGTGGAGAGTCGGGGCTGAATATTTATTTTAAATAAAGGAATAAGCTGCCAAACTCCATTCAGTGTGCCGGACGACGCACCATACTCTGCTTCTGCTTTCAAGCGTCTACACATTTGGATTTTAAAAGCTTCTTGCTTTCTTTTTTTTCCTTCCTATTTTCTTTTTATTTTTCTTCTTCTGTTCGCTGCTTCTGCACCCAGGTGGAGAGTCGGGGCTGAATATTTATTTTAAATAAAGGAATAAGCTGCCAAACTCCATTCAGTGTGCCGGACGACGCACCATACTCTGCTTCTGCTTTCAAGCGTCTACACATTTGGATTTTAAAAGCTTCTTGCTTTCTTTTTTTTCCTTCCTATTTTCTTTTTATTTTTCTTCTTCTGTTCTTTTTTAGGGTTTTTTTTTGTTTTGTTTGTTTGGTTGTTTTTTTACTTCTCTCTCTTTTTTCGGTTTTTTTT
>NW_010289966.1:0-8803 GCF_000700745.2 Antrostomus carolinensis | reverse complement strand
TTCCAATCCAGGCCATGCTGGGATTCTGTGTTTGGCACCATGAGAAGCAGCATGTCCTAAAGCCAGTGCCAAGTGAAGGATGTGAGGCAGCTGTAGCAAAATTAAGGCAAAATGCAAAGAAAAAGGATGTGACAAAAAAACAAATAAATTGATATTCCTTTTGGGCAGCTCGTGGCTCTGTGAGGGTGTGTTACACCCAGGGAATTCTCATTCCCAGATGGATAATTTGCATCTTTGCAGGTCTTGTGTGGTAAACGTTAAACGTTTTCCACCTGATTGACTTTTTATTAGCATCCTAGTTAAAGAATCATAGTTAAAATTTGATACAAGTGATCAATTATTCATTTAGATAAAGCTAATAAGGGATTTTATGCTCAATAATTGCATATCCCACTTTAATGTTTTCATCTGCATATTTTGTTTCATAAAAATCACGCAGTGAAACAGAGATCAGGAATGCTTGTTGCTTGATCCCGCTGCTGTATAGCTGGTGAATTTATGGATTTAAGGCAAATAATCCGTATTTCATTACTAGCAAGTGCTAGAAATAAAAATGTACTCAGGACTATTGGTTAAAAAACAAATCCTGAAGACATAAGAGAGGATTAAAGATGGGGGGGGGAAATCTCTCAAGAGAAATGTTAAAAACTAAGAGAGTAACGACATCTGCTTAATATCATCCATCCCTCCCAAGCAACAGTTGTGAATCTTTGAAGTCTTTAGATATAGGAAATAAAAGCAGGGAAAAAAAAAACCCCAAAACAATGCATGAGGAAGAAAATCAGAATAAAATAGCAGTCCAGGTTATGTGAAACTTTTATTTTCTACATGGGAGAGCTTTGAGGACTGTCTGAAATGTGTTTGCAGGAGGCTAATGAAGCTGAAGATAAAAGCAGAGGGATGAAGCTTAAAGGGCAGTAGCGTTACATTTAATTCACAAACAAGGTCAGGAGGAGGAAGAGAAATCTTCTAATGCCTGGACATTCTCCCTGTTGCTGAAGGAGGTGTCTCACTTCAGAGCACCTGGCAGCAGGAAGGGCTTTTTTGAGTTGAGAGAAAAACAAAGACAGCCTTTCAAGGGAATGTCAAGTGTGATGGAAAAGTCAGGGAAAAAATAAAAACAAAACCCTAAACCAGTATATTTGGAAATAGTCGTGGAAATACAGCTCATTCTGTACCTAACTGTGACCTGTCCTTCAGGAAGGCAAATTAATTCTTTGGTAAGCTTCCTTAATGGTATTTTCTCTTCTTTTTTTCCTTGTTTCCCTTTGACCCAAATGTACTAAGTCTTAAGTACCCTCTTTCACTTCTGGAGTTCATTTCTTAGGGAAAATTCTTAATGCATTGAGAAAAGGAATCAATTTGTTGTCATCCAGGAAGTTGTCTCTGCAGATAATGGTTGAATAATAACGCAGAAGAATGTTGTTCATCAGGCTTCTGATGGAAATGGGTGTCCTTGTTTCTGATGGCCCTGATTTGACCTGACATGGCTAAACATGGAATGAGTATTAGCGACGTAAGAGAATCGATGGAATTATGAATAGGTAAATTTTGGTCTAATGGGTCATGGAAAGGAGGATTTACCATCCATAATACTGTTGCATAAAAATAAGCTTCATCTTATTGTTAATTTTATTCATTTCCTAGGGGGTTGTTGTACCATGACAGTCAATGTGAAAGTCACTGGGTGTCGCCGAGGTTTTTATGGAAGTTGAGGTGAATCCTGTAAAGATATCAAATCAGAGCACTGGTGTTCCCAAAATGGGGTAGCTCCTCACAGGAGGGTCTGCTTGGATTGCTTTAGCTAAATCTTCTGATGTCACTTTGCAATGAGTCCTGTTCTGGGTTCATTGTCAGGAAAGATCCAGTTTACCTTTGGGAACAAAAGTTACCGACCCTATGGATGATTAAATGTTTAAAAGAAACTGTCCTATTTCATGGTGGGTGTTTTCTAATCTGCTACTTAATCCTGTAAATAATAGGATGGGAGGAAGAAAAGAACTCAAATTAATATGTTAATCTGATGTTGAAGATGAGAAATAAGCTGAGCGTGGGCAGAGGTGTAGGCACACCAGGAAAGCAGGTTTGATGTCTGGGAAGAGCCCTGTCCCAGAGGTCTTAGGAGCACCATCTCCAAAGTGATGTTCTCCATAGTCACTCAAAAAAGCTTTTTCATTGCACCAGCACATGCCTGCAGGATGAAATAATGGGGAAATTCAAAATATCTTTTTCAGTTATCCATTTGAAAAAAGCCAACCCTTCCCCGTCACTCCTCCTGCCACGTTTCTGTTCAGCTTAGAATGGCTTTTACAAAAACTACCTTTTTTTTAGTGTTTCATGTGACTTTGAAAGGTTTGCCACCCTTACCTCTTGCTCTAGAGACCTTTCTACAAAGAGAAGATCTCGGCCTGCATTGTTGGAAAGCAGTTTTGGTTATTTTTTCCCATTGTGTTCCAGTGTCCTGGCAATCTGCATGGTGTGGAATGGAAGATGAGATCCATTTGATGGTACCAAATGTTGTCTGTGCACCTGCTTGCTTTTGGCACTGTGCAGCAGCTTTATTGTTCTTCTCAACACGTAATGGAAAAGCCTGTTGGAGGCAACTTTTAAAATCATAGAATCATAGACTGGTTTGGGTTGGAAGGGACCAACCAGGGATCATCCAGTCCCAACCCCCCTGCCATCAGCAGGGACACCTTCCACTAGACCAGGTTGCTCAAAGCCTCATCCAACCTGGCCTTCAACACTTCCAGGGAGGAGCAGCCACGGCTTCTCTGGCCAGCCTGTTCCAAATCTGGGTTTGGAGAAATGTTTGAGGGTGACTTGAGGAGAGAGATTTCAAAGTGACTGGCTGATTCTGCAGATGGGCAAACCTGACAAATCAAAGACTGCTGTTATCATTAAGAAATGCAATTAAGCATTTTCTTATGTTTATGGAGTTGCATTTTCTTATGCTTATGAAATTATTTGTGATTATGAGCAAGTCCTTGAATTTTCAATTTTTCTAAGTATGTTTAAAGATGTTGAATATAATCCAATTTTTTAACTTTTATGCAAAATGCAAATAAAATATGTTGTATTTTAATTCTGGCAGTGTCTGCTCCATTGCTCTGATGCCCAGCCTGTCCCAGTCAGCGATCCTGGAGCACAGACAGTCCCCAAACCCAAACCGCAATCCTGGGAGAGCCAGAGCCCGAGTGATCCCCGAGAGAATCCCCAGCTTCCCGCTCAGCCCTGGGCAATGTCCTGCCCATGGGGGACAGGAGATGGAATATCTCATTGCCAGAGCCAAATGCCAATTGGGGGTTTGCTAATTACTGTGCTTCAGCCCCTCTCAGCCCTTTGCACTTGCAAACTGGCAAAACATGATGTCCTTGGACTTCCAGCAGCAGCTAAAAACATCAGTGTGTTATCAACATTCTTCTCATAACAAATCCCACACTGACACCAAACCACAGCTATTCCAGCTCCTGAGAAGAAAATTAACTCTACCTCAACAAAACCAGCATAAGCAATAAAATTCCTGTTTAGGACCAGAGCGAAGCCAACAGCAGCCGTAGCAGCCACCTGATCATGATGTCTACCCTCAAGGACTTGTAAAGTCAATAACAGGCCTTTCCTTGTCCTTGTCCTCAATTGTGTTCTGGTTTTAGGACTCCAACTTTTGCACTGGTGCAGTTTTTTTTAAAAGCAAAAAGTTTTCTCGACCCGAACTTCTCCCTGAAACCCACAGCAAAGAGTTTATGGTTTAAATGTGTCTTCTGCAAAGATTATTTCTGATTCTGTGATTATTGTCCTCATTGTACAGCACCTTCAGGGCCCCTACGGGCGCGAGCAGCGCTGATTGTGGATCAGAGCTATTGTTTCTGCCGCGGGCTGGGAAGGAGCAGGGAGTACAAGTACACTGCAGGACCTCGGAGATAATACGTTATGAATAAACATCTAAAACTTGTCTGGAGTCACAGCAGATGATGGCCTGGAAGATTGAATCCTGACCATGTTCTATAAACATTGCTGCTGGCAGCTTTTGGCAGTGTGGGCACTAAAGTGGCAAGCTGAAATGATTGTGAATTGTCTGCTCCCGTGTGGATCCTACAGCTGGCTGGAAGGTGGGGGAAGGAGAGCTTAATTGATGTTTGTTCTTGTCAACGTACTGATCAGGTTTCCATGCCAGGGTCTCTGCTTTTGTGCTTTTTTGGTCAATTTGGTTGGAAAAGACCTTTGAGATCAAGTCCAACTGTACCTGTCCACTGCTAAACCAGATCTCTGAGCACCTTGTCTGCCTGTCTTTTAAATCCCTCCAAGGATGGGGACTCCACCACTGCCCTGGGCGGCCTGTTCCAGTGCCTGAGAACCCTTTCAGCAAAGAAATTATTCCTTGGATCCAAGCTGAACCTCCCCTGGTGCAACTTGAGGCTCTTTCCTCTTCTCCTAAATCTATACTACACAGTAGCTCCAGTGGAGACATAAGCCTCCACCACCGAGGAACTTAAATTTAAGGGTGCATTGTAAAAATCTGAGAACGTTTTTCTGTTTGGATGAAGATGTTTTCTCTGTTTTCCTCTTCCACTGCTGCTATGGGATGCCTTAAAACAATAATCCAAGGTGTTTGCTTTGCAAAGTGTCTCCGTGCACGTCCAGTCCTTCGTTTCTGCTCCTCTGCTTGGCTGCACCGTGGGCCATGATCGCACTTGGGTGGCTGCAACCAGCAGGTCCCGGTAAGATGGAGCAACCAAACTGATTTCTGCAGGATTAGGAATCCTGCAAAACTGACAGATGATGGTTATTTTGGTTCTGATGGTTATTTTGGCTTCATGTCTGATAAAATGGGACTTGTGAGATGAGAGCATTTGATATCTGTTTCTTCTCCTCTCATCTGTTCCCCATCACTGCCCAGAAGAAACCTTTGGAGCCCACTGGACAGCTTTGGTGAAACTGGAAGGGTAGAGCTTGCAAAGAGCAAGGGCTTGGTGGAAGAGACAACATTGTTCCCCAGCTTGAAGGGAAAATTGTTGGTTGAACTCAGCTCTTAACTGCACAACAAAAAAAAATCAGGTGGGAAATGTTCAGTGAGACCTGGAAAGCTGGGCAGAGAGGAACCTCGTGAAGTTCCACAAAGGCAAGTGTAGAGGGGAGGGATGACCATTTCTTCACTACACAGTGTGTGAAATCATTCCCTGTGCTCCCTAGAGCACACGTAACGCCCACTGGGGATTTTTAAACACTTATTTTTAGCTTTTCCGAATAATTCACAGATTTGGATTAAACTTCACTCTCCGTAGCCATGTAAAACAGTTGGCGTATGCTAAACGTCTGGCGCTGAAACCCGTGACCTACAAAACCCTGCGTTATAATATCCTCAGCAATGAATTATTCAGATCCTTGCACACACTGCAGTTGCAAGAGTGGCTTCTGAAATCCAGACTGAGCTTTTGATCCCATTGTTCCTCCCCTTCTGGTGCTTGGGCCAGTGCTATGGTTGAGGAAAAAGCTATGGGAGGCCGAATAAAACCACGTGAGAGAAACCAAAGGAAGGTGGAGAAGAGATGGAAAAGGTGTTATCAGGAAGGGATGACACTCAAGGGTGTTGCATGTGGAGTCTCTGCTCGCCTCCTCAGGTTAAAGTGGACATGGGGAAAAAAACTTTTTGAGAAGGAATAAAAGAATAATAAAGGGAAAAGCAGTTGATGCTGCAACATTTTTATATATGTAGGAGTTTAACCTGGTCGGCAGCCAAACACAATGCAGCCGCTTGCTCACTCTCCCCCCCCCACCCCAGGGAATAGGGGAGAGAATGGAAGGGATAAAGGTGAGGAGAGTTATAGATTGAGGTAAGAACAATTAGTTGAAATAGAATAAACTTAAAATAATAATTATAATAATAATATATCAATAAGTGAGTGATGCCCAGTACAATTGCTCACCACCCACCAATAGCAACAGCAGAAGAGCAAAAAGGAACCCCAAACCCGAACCACAATCCTGGAAGAGTGAGAGCCCAAGTGATCCCCGGGAGAATCCCCAGCTTTCCGCTCAGCCCTGGGGAATGTCCTGCCCATGGGGGACAGGAGATGGAATATCTCATTGGCAGAGCCAAATGCCAATTGGGGGTTTGCTAATTACTGCACTTCCCCCCTCCCAGCCCTTTGCACTTGCAGACCAGCCAAACATGATGTCCTTGGACTTTCAGCAGCAACTAAAGACTTCAGTGTGTGATCAACATTCTTCTCATACCATGATAAAAAATGCTGGTTTATGTATCTCAGAGCAAATTTTTTTAGCTTTTAGTGCAGCAAACGTCTGCATTTTCCTAGAGATACTGAGTTGGTACCGTGATTTGTAAGAACTGTGTGAACTGTGAGCTTAACTCTGGAGAAATCAGCTCACCTACAAACTCCTGACTTGGCGTGTTGGCAGTCGGCCCGCTAACAGAGTCTGTGCAAGGAACTGAGCACGGAAGCAAAGCAAATGACTATCTAGTAAAATATTTCTTTAAACAGACTGTTACCTGTAATGTCCTGTTCATTTTTGGTTTCGTAGGACTCACAGATGCCACCTGATTTTTTTTCTTCTTTTTTGAAGCTGAGCTTGTTACTTGTTTCAGTTTTCATTTCTGTCATTGACTGCACCGTGTGAGAACAAGCAAATTGTCCTCAAAAGCTGCAGGTAAAACAAGCCATGCTAGTTTAGCTAAATTATTAATCAATAGAACTCTCTGCGAGTTCACTGCAAGCTGGGGGAGACAGGAGAAAGTTTTTAAAGGTTCAGAAGAAATCAGATTATAGCCACAATCATCACCACCACTCCCTCTCAGTCCTCTTTTACAGATCTCCAAAGAAGAAAATGGATTCGTGTTGGCACACCAAGGGGTGCAGGAGGCTTGGTTTGAAAATAAAACCATGTTCTTAATCTATTTCTGTTACTACATTCATAGATCCCAGACTGGTTTGGGTTGGGAGGGACCTTAAAGCTCACCCAGTCCCAACCCCCCTGCCATCAGCTGGGACACCTTCCACTAGACCAGGTTGCTCAAAGCCTCATCCAGCCTGGCCTTCAACACTTCCAGGGAGGAGCAGCCACAGCTTCTCTGGCCAACCTGGGACACTGTCTCACCACCCTCACAGCCAAGAATTTCTTCCTCACATCTCATCTCCATCTCCCCTCTGCCACTTTCAAGCCATTCAAAGAGAAACCAAATAACACATTTTTCTGAATCATTTCCCAAGAAAACTACGAGTCACTTTGGTTGCACCGTGCCATGATGTTTCCTCCCACCCAAGTTCTTCCATAATTGATCCTGGTGAGGCCACATCTGGAATATTGTGTCCAGTTCTGGGCCCCACAGTTCAGGAAGGACAGGGAACTGCTGGAGAGAGTCCAGCACAGAGCCACCAAGATGATGAAGGGAGTGGAGCATCTCCCTGCTGAGGAAAGGCTGAGGGAGCTGGGGCTCTTTAGCTTGGAGAAGAGGAGACTGAGGGGTGACCTCATTAATGTTTATAAATATGTACAGGGCGAATGTCAGGAGGATGGAGCCAGGCTCTTCTCAGTGATGCCCAATGGTAGGACAAGGGGCAATGGGTGTGAGCTGGAACACAGGAGGTTCTGCTTCAACTTGAGAAGAAACTTCTTTCCAGTGAGGGTGCCAGAGCCCTGGGACAGGCTGCCCAGGGAGGGTGTGGAGTCTCCTTCTCTGGAGACATTCAAGACCCGCCTGGATGCCTTCCTGTGTGATCTCATTGAGGTTCCTGCTCTGGCAGGGGGATTGGACTGGATGATCTTTCGAGGTCCCTTCCAATCCCTGGCATTCTGTGATTCTGTGATTCTAAGCCTGTCAGACCCACCAGAGGGGTGGCAGCAGGTTTTTCTCCACATGAGCCAGGAGCTGTGACAGCCCCGGCACTTACCAGCTACTTCACAAGCCTGTCGTGACCGTTAATTACACTGTATTTGCAGAGAGCTTTGAAGATATTATTATGTGAAGAGCAGCCTTCGGGAAATCATTTAATCATTTAATAACTATATATAATTTCCACACAAAATACTGCTTAATGTGATTTCATAAGCACCAGTGCTAGAATTTATTAAAAGCCAATGGCACGGATGATTTGGTTTTTTTCACATTAAAAATGGTAATATATTTAGATAAAAGCCCAGAACAATAGAAGTTTATATTTATTTATATTAAAAACAGAGAATATTCAGCAAAATGCATTTTAAATAGTTATTCTGAACTAATTTCAGTTTAATAATAGAATTCTGTCTTAGCTGTCAGTAAAAGGCCAGAAGGAAGTAAATTAGCAGAGCTTTTTAAACTTCATTTAACTCTTTATTTCAGACCTTGATAAAATAATGACAAAAACACCAAGCGAGTGCTGCTGAAGGCGCCTGCTTCCTTTGCTCAGTTTTCCCCACTACTGACCCAAAAGTAAGGAAAATAGCAGAAAAATGAATGTGATGCAGAGTCTGTCTCTAGGATGCCGTTGGATGATCACGGATGTATGGACACGGCCCAGCAGTCTGTAGTTAATACAGTCAGATTTGGCAGTAGAATTACATGTCGTAGCCTGGCAAGAAAATTTCGAGACTAAAACTGTCTGGGAAAGGGATGAGATTTCAGCTGAGTCTCCCCTTGTGCCCCCGCCATGGCAGCCCCCAGTAGCCGCGGGGCTATGGGCAGGGCTGCAGCTGGTGTTTTGGCTGCTCTCAGAGCAAGGAACGGGAGGAGCACGGCACCGAGAGACAACGGGGGTGATGAAAATGTCATCGTGAACCAGTGTGGCCAGTAGGAGCAGGGCAGTTC
>NW_010289965.1:5614-5816 GCF_000700745.2 Antrostomus carolinensis | reverse complement strand
GTCTGGTTTAACCACAGGAGAAACATCAGAGAGCAGGTCCTGCTGTGCTTGGGTGCGTGCTGGGGTCTCTGCCCGAGGGACGCCCTGCCCGTGCCCAGGCCCCAGTGCAGGGCTCTGGTCCCCGGGGCTGTGCGGGGCTGAGGGACGGCTCCTGGTCCTCGTCCCACAGGGCCGTGACCTCAGCACCAGGCGGGAAGATGCC
>NW_010289965.1:5224-5599 GCF_000700745.2 Antrostomus carolinensis | reverse complement strand
CCCCGGGGCCCGCTGCAGCCACTGCTGCACCAGCAAATCCCCGAAGTGGATGTCAGCAGGGAGGAGAGAGGAGACAGATTTTAAAATATCGTTTGCTTAAAAAAACCCCTATCATCTGTTGGCGTGAGGGAGTGCAGCGAACGTGCCAGGTCTGCCTGGCATCACGCTGGGCCGCTGCAGCCACTGCTGCACCAGCAAATCCCCGAAGTGGATGTCAGCAGGGAGGAGAGAGGAGACAGATTTTAAAATATCGTTTGCTTAAAAAAACCCCTATCATCTGTTGGCGTGAGGGAGTGCAGCGAACGTGCCAGGTCTGCCTGGCATCACGCTGGGAGCAGGGAGGCTGCAGGGGGGAGTGAAGAAGGGGCCGCAGCG
>NW_010289965.1:0-5160 GCF_000700745.2 Antrostomus carolinensis | reverse complement strand
CCGCCAGCGCCAGGGAGAGGCAGCGGCCGTGGGTTCGGTCTTGGCACCTCTGGCTGGAGCCATTCCCGTGGACGCTGTCAAGACGGAGCCTGGCAGACGAGCGAGAACTTCCTAACTGTGACAAATGCCTGACTGCAAAAATGTGTCTTTATTTACCAGTGGTGTGTTCCATTAGCCTGTGTTTTGGAAAAGCTGTCTGGTCCCTCTGACAGTCTCCCCTGCGATTTGACCCATCTCTTCTCAGAAAAAAGCTAGAAAATGTTTTGCTTTAAAAAGATTTAGGAACCCTGGATTTCTGGTGCCCCACTTTGCAGCCCAGCTTTGACTTCTTCAGATGCCAGCTGACTCAGGAAACTTCCCTTCTTGGCCGTGCGTGCTACCGAGAGAGCCTCATCAGTGAAGCTTTTCATTGCTTTTTATATCTGATGGTAAGTTACGGGTTTTCTGTTTGATATAGCTAAAAAAAAATGAAAACCAGAACGTGGTCCCCAGAGAACCTCGGTCACGAGGGGTTATAATTTAGAAACTGCTTGCCTGATCTGTTGTGATTTTAGAAAAAAGTGACTTTGTGATTTTGAAAAAAATGACTACCACTTCGGCTTGATTTCTCACCAGCGAGACAGACACAGCTCTGGCTTTTCACTTTGGCATTCAGTCTTGGGCTTATAATGGAAACTGAGCATGGCCTTTATTATCATTATGGTTGAAAGAGCATTATTAAGGACACAACTGAAGTTTTGTAAGCGTATGCTGGAACGTACACTTAAAATATTAAAGAAAAGTTTTCAATAACAATTGTGTTTAGAAACAAATGATCTTGGTTTTCCATTTCTGGGCTGTTCTGTGTGAAGCCAAACGATCGCTGCTGCAGGGATACTGTCTTTCAGCAGCATTGGGTTTGGGATTTCAGACACAAGAGAAGCCAACAGCCTGCTTTAAAATGGTGCTGAGCTAGCAACAATGCTTCTGAGTCCAAAACAGCTTCACAAAGTACCATCTCTGGTAATCAGCTGATTTTTTTAGGTCATATGTAAATTAAGAACACATCTGCTTTCCATATGTCCCACATACACAGCTTACATATGTTTTTGGATGTATTATCTTAATCATATTTATTGGCCAAAGCAAAAAAAATTAAGTTTAAAATATTTTTGGATTCATAATATTACAGAACCAACAACTATAAAGCAAATGAGTCATGTACTACACTCCAGTTATAGTGTACGATTACGACGTGCATTTGAGGGCTATATTTCTTAGCCGGAGCGAAATCTATAGGCAACAATGCTATCTCTCCTGTATTTTTGTCTAACAGAGATCTAAAGAAAAATTAATTACACTTCTTTGACTGATTGTTATTCTGCTGAAGTATGGTTCTAATCCTTATTAACATTCTCTAAAGTCATGCATGAAATATGACTTTTGCACCACACTCTGTGGCATATGTTTTCTCTTTCCAGAGTATTTTTCAAACTATCTTCAACCCTCACTGCTGTTCATTATTTTAAGATAGGTTTAAAGTTTGCCACAGTCTCAAAACTGATCCAGTACAGAGCGTTGCAAGGGAAAAAAATGACACATCATTCTGCTCATGAACACAAATTGCTTCTGATTATTTAGCTTTGAATGTTCTCCTCATACTGTTTTTATTAAAAGCCCCAGTATATTTACTCTTGATAGTGTCTTCAATTAAGTTAAAAAGAGTCCCTTTTCTATAGCAGTATGTAAAGAAAATAGTTGTTACAACCGCAAAATTACCGAAAAAACCTGGTTCTAGTAAAGTACTACTTCAGTTCAACAACCACAGCACGAAGTTTGCTGTTTTCTTGTAAACTTTCCAACCATTAGATAAACAGTGTCTGTATCTTCACATAGAAGGAAGCACCCTCTCTTTGTTTAAGGACAGTTGTTTTCCTGCAGCTCTCTGCAAAATATGCACTCCATTAATCCATTTATCAATAAGGCAGACTTGCTCCTCTGGATGTAGAATGACTCTTTCTGACCAGTGGTGAGTAGGTCTTTGCTCCGGGACCAATTTTGGTAACAAATTGCTAAACGGCTCAGGCAGAGGCTCTGGTTCTGTTCATTTGCCTCCTTGGGAGCGCAGTTAATTTAAGCTGTGACAAGGGGAAGGAAAGTTGTTACAAGTGGGATCCTGTGACTTCAGCACACATTGCACACAGCCAGGAATGTTTTCCTTTTCCTTTTATAAAATAGTGATTTAGGAAAATGGTCTAAGTTTAGCAGTTTCTGGAGCTTCTCCTCTGTTGGCTTCACAATAGCTGATTTTTCTTTTGAAAACATTGTCTTTTAGTGCTGTGATGTCACAGCCTAATATTGTACAAAGGCATAACTGGACTAAACATGTCAGGAACATGTCAGTAACTTTCCATAAATTATTCAGTCTCTTTGGGAAAACCCCTAATTATGTGTTAACTCATTTTCTACTTCAGAGGAGTTTTGTCTTGAACTTCGGAGTCCAATTGCCGAGGAGCTTTTCTTTCTTTTTTTTTTTTTTTTTTAAATTTTTTGGGGGTTACTGTATTTCTGCTTAAAATTCTTTGTGCGTGAGCTCTGACAGAGAACTGCAAGGATCTGCCAGAAATGGGATGGCAAAAATCAAAGAATGGACTTGAGCAAGGGAATCGGCTTTCAGCTCCTTTAGAAAAAATCCTGGAAGCGCGCAGGATGCGAATGACCCTGCAGAGCCGCGCTCCTTCCTCTGCTAAGAGCAACTGCCGTGCATCCCTGACTGAAGACTTCACATGCTCCAGGCTATAAAGCTGTTTGTGCTTTGAAGGCCATGGGGTACAGAGGAAAGGACTGTTTGAAACATGTCACTTTGAACTGTGCTGGAGGGTCCCAGGGAGCTGGCCACCTCCGTCCGCCCCTGTTCCCTCAGAGGTCTGGTTCCAGTCTGCGAGCCCTGGAGCCAGCCCCGTAGTCTGGTCAGGTGGCCCCACTGTGAGATGTCAGGCTGATAAGTGAAAGTAGAGACTTTCGAGTGAAGATCAAGAGTTTACTGCTTGAACTGCATCTCTTGCTATCTGTAACAGTTCAATATGGTAACAAAAGGGTTTTCCTGCCTGCAGAGACAGATGCTGCCTTTTCAAACTGTTGCTTTACATTTGAAGCCTCAGCATATGCTGTAATAAAGGCCATCCTGAAACTTCAATGGATTGCATCATGAGGAAATTCGGAGAGGAAGGAGCTTTAGGTGAATCTGCGGAAACTTTTATGAACTAATTCCCCATGAAAAAAACATGGGACTATCAAGTAGGGGTCAGTCACGGCTCAGGATCGGTGCCGTCTTGTGTTTTAGCTACACTAGCATTCCTGGCAAGATGACTGGATAGGGGAATGGGGGCTGGGACGCTGCTGAAACACCCGAACTGGGGTGTTGTGGAGGAAAAAAACCCACTAAAATCTTGATCCTTCATTCCTACCTAAAGGATGCATCACTCCTGTGAGCTGATGTGCAGAAGTTATGTAAGTACAGGACAGTGCCACGCTCAGCCGCTTGCTGTACCGAGATGTGGGAAATAACTGGATCTTCCCCTCGGAATGAACCTGGTGCATCTTTGGTGTTATTGAGACTTGGCAGGCAGATGTGAGCGTACTTCTCCAGCCGTTCCTCTGCAGTGCTGCAGTTTTCTCTCTTTCTCCTCACTGTCTCTGCTCTTCCAGGCAAGTCAAAGACTTGCAGCTTAAGAAAGCAGTGACCAGAGGCAGGGACGTTATCCTGGCTCCCTCCCTGAGGGACGCTGGGGCAGCACTCACCACGCTGCTGTGCAGGGAAGGGTGAGAAACATTTCCCTTGACTCTTTATTGTAAAGCTGTTGTTTGCAATATGCTTTTACATATCCTTCCCAAAACAGCCTGGAAATTAAGCTTTACTTGTACACGTTTCTGAAAAACAAATAAATTCTTGTTTATTCTTCAACATGTATCTCACAACATGCATTTAGAAATGCCACGATGGTTGGGAACAGAAGTTGTCCAAAGCAATGTGTGCTGTGACTTACAGTGGATAACGAACGAGAGTACAAATACTGGGGTTAGAATACAGAAAATGTGCAAAAAAATATATAGTAATTCCGATACGGAAGAGAGGTTACAAAGAGGTATATTTACTCTGATTACCCATAATGAATAAAGAGAGAACCCTCTGACCTGCAGAAAGGGAGTAATCAACAGATATGCTGCTTGGTTTAAGTCATTTGCTCTGTGACAATTTTGAATGGAGGAAAGGCTGTAAATTTCTGTTTGTTTTAGTACTGACAGTAGGGAGCAGTACTAAGCTGGCTGCCAGCTAGAGTCACATGGGCTGGAATGGATTCCTGCTTAAAAACACAAGAATTTTTAAAAGAAAATATTTTGTGCCTAGTATTTGAGTTCAATTTGTGTTATGCTGGGATTTTGTAGAGGTTGGATTTGTAATTTCGCGTTTTTACAGCCAAATTTTTGTCTCTCAGCAGTGTACGTCTGCAGTGCTTTCCGTGAAGCAGGGCAAAGCCAGTGTGAAGTTTATGCAACTTTGTCTAGCTCAGACCTTACTGAACAGGGCTGTCAGATGAGTGTGAACTCTCAAGCCCCCAATAAAGATGCTGTTATTAAGTATAAATACAGAGTAGCTTTTATAGCTATAATTAACGTGTGTGGTTGCTTTAAATGAATTGAAACTGGTTTTGTGTTTCCATTTTGAAGGCAGAGGCTTTACCTGATTCACATGAACATTAGAAGTGTGAGTCACTGTGAGGGTCGGAGCAGGGCAGGTGCTCAAGGGGAGAGGACAGTGGGACGGGGCACATGGGAAGATGCCGCCCCATGACCTCTCCCAGCCTTAGGTGTTTTGTGCCCCAGGGGCTCCCAGGGCGGGAGAGCGGGAACTTTGGCCTGTACAGTTTCAATATTTAAATATTTATTCTGAAGGTTGGATTCAAATCCTTTTCTCCATCTATTCTCGTGAGGGATGCGCATGCAGGCAATAGTCAGAGTATGTCTATTGCTGATAAAGTGTGAAAAACCTGAGCTTGCATCCCCGGGTGTTGTTTTGTCGCTGTAGCGCAGGACTGAGGGGACACGGTGCCTTTGGCTGTGGCAATGCCGTGGGGTGGTGTGAGCTGTGCTGTGTGGCACTGCACTGCCAGCCCCGGGGCC
>NW_010289964.1:743-964 GCF_000700745.2 Antrostomus carolinensis | reverse complement strand
TGAGCAAATCCTCCATGCAGTGCAGAATCCTGGATCTTGAAGACTTCTGTCGAGCTGAAGACAAAACTTGTACAACAAGTTATTAGCAAATCATATACATCATGACAACTTTGTTTTGGTTAGAAAGGTTTCACATGACAATCCCTTTAACATGACCTGGTTCACAAAAGGCACAGCAGCAAGGTCTTTTGTCAGCATCCAACTGCACAGAGCTAACAGAA
>NW_010289964.1:0-306 GCF_000700745.2 Antrostomus carolinensis | reverse complement strand
GCTTGATCTTCAGGCCTATGGTGAGGCGGATCACCTGCTAATTGAATAACATCTAAATCTGCATAATCAGTGTTTTCGTAGTTTTCAACTAATTTGTTAAGAAGCTTTTTCCATTGCAATTCCCATAAAAGGTATTGTGAATTAGTTAAAATCAAGGAGGCCACATTTCTACAATCTGCAGGAACTAAATCATAAGAGTTAAAAACACTTTTCAGCACATTGTTAAAATAGGGAGAAGAGAATCCACTTTCTTTCAAAGCCTGACTTAATTCTTTAATATAATGATGGGAGAGGCTCTCATATCTT
>NW_010289963.1:15092-33908 GCF_000700745.2 Antrostomus carolinensis | reverse complement strand
AGCCTCCGTCGGTTAAAAGCCGGGGCGTGTCCTCCCACGGCCGGTCTGCAACTTCAAACACTCGCTGCTGACTCGGGGCTGAGGCTTCTCCCGCTGAGCCCCCCATGGGGCTCCCCGCTCCCTCACCGGCCGCCCTTCCCCACTCACCCCACTTGGCTTCAGCATCCCGAAATCAGAAGGGCTTTGTGGGCTCAGAGCTAACTGCCAAGAAGGTTTAAGAAAGCACGGAGGGGTCTCCGCTTTGTGCTGCACGAAGGACTGAGCGGCCGCCCCTGGGCAGGCTGGGGCCTGCGGGCTGGGCAGCGCTGGGCGCCAAGGGCTGTGGGCCCCCCGTGGTCCCCCGGCACACAGGCCGCTTCGAATGTTATTCCACAGACCTTGGGTTGTTGGGGGGGTGAGGCGGTGCCTGCCCTATTAAGCCTTGAGCTCCTTTCTGAAAATGCACAAGTGTTCTCTTAAATGCCATGAAACTCCCCGGGCTCGCTATGGCTGGGACCCTGCCCAAACTGGCCTGTCGGTATGACAGAGCTGAGGAGACCCATGTTCACTCCCTCCCATGGTCACCACTAGGACTCGCCACTACCTTTTCTGGGATTTCAGTGAAATGGGAGAGATATTTTGTGTGTATATTACCCCTCCTGTAGCCATCTTCTCTCCTGTGCAATATGTTTCTTCCCTGACATATTAAATTTCATCCACTAATTGACAAGCACACATCTTACTTGGAGTTCTGCCCATTTTTGACATTGAGCATGTGGCTCTTTTTGAACAAGGTGTAGCTGTGATTTACGCCAATGTGAATTTTTACTAATTTCAAATGTACTTTTTGTAATACAGTGTTGTCAGCTCTCATGATTTTTTTGAGATGCTGATGTTCTCCGGTAGAAATTCTGTAAAGCTCCAGTTCCACAAGTCAATTAAGAATTCTGGCTTTCATCTGAAAGGAAAAATAATCTGTTTCTGGTCCTCTTATTTGCAGAAGAAACTTAGGTTGTGTGCTGCAGCCGCTCTACAACCAAAAGGAAAAGAAACATAAATGTGTTATTATGACCATCATTGGTATTGTTGGAGGTTTTTTTAAATTTCTCTCGATACTTGTGTCCCTGATTCTTTATAGCCTGGCAATACTTAATATGAGACAGGGATAAATAGACTTGTGCAGCTTAGACAAGCCTTTGTTTCTCTGCTTGGGTGTCTCCAGTATATTTTAAGATGAGACAAATAAGCATTAATACTTACTGCTCGCACTATTTACACTTACAACCGTGACACACACAAAGTCATGGTGTTTTTCTCTGCAAAATCCAGGTGAGTATCTATTCTTGTGTTGCTTTGAGGGAGTGTAGTTCTGGTAGCTGAGTATATTATTCTGTCTGGATGATTACTTTTCTGTAAAAATAAGTCACTTACGATTTTTACAGGTTAGTATCTCAGTAGAAGGCTGTGTTGTACTAGGAGAGAGGCCATTTTCTCTAGCTGTGTGTAGCATGCTGTAGCTTTTCACAGTTTGCCATGGGAGAGATCTTCAGGAGCTTTTCAGCCCCTTTTTTTCTCAGATATTTCCATGCAGAATCTACAAGTGGAAGAGATGATTTTTATAGCGGTTTACTTTGTCTTATCTTAGTTCTCCATCATCGACAGATAGCCCGTTACATCTTTCCACACCTATTAAGCAGATTTTCCCTTACTATTTTTTACCGTGAGAACATTCATCTGTCTCTTTTAATAGTTTTGACTTCTCACCTTGTCATGAGCAGGCTAACAATCCCCACCTACACACACACACTCATACACATACTCCTCACCTTTCAGAAGATACTTGCCACATGGTTTGAGAGGAGCGGCCGTCCTTTCTCACAGGGCTGCATTGCTAACGTCACAGTTTGGGACACCCATCCATTGACCGCCTGACTCTCTCTGCAGTTATATTCCTGTTTCCCACTCCCTGTTTGGCTGGTTGCAACATCCACCTCGTCACGGGCTCCAAGTTTTATGGCAGAACCAGAGGAAGGGGTAGGTTCGATCCATTGCAACCATGGCAACACTTCCCAAAGGTGCAGCCTACAGTCCTTGTGAGTCTTCCAGTTTTCCATGGCAGCCTTGTTTCTCAGAGGCTACGTCTGCCCCAGGAATAAGCCCGTTGCAAAACACGGAAGTCACTATTCAGTAAAATACATCCTTACCATATACAGAACCAGCTGAGCTTTAAACAAGAATGGAGGGCCACATATAATGTTGCGAACTTCATTTAAGAATCGAGCAAAAGGGAGAGGTGAAGAGGGTTCATTTAGCTTCTGTTTTAGAAAGGCCCTGTCCTGTTATATCAGCCAAATTTTTAAAAAGCCAAAATCTCAGTTGTGTTCTCACTTACTGTCAAAGCAGCCCAGAAGAAAAATACTCTTTGGTCTTCATGCTGCCTGTTTCTTGAAGATAGGTGAGCCCTCTGAGATCTCACACTTGGACACCTGTGGACCTAGGGAGTTTAGAGGCAAACATTTTGGTTTGCTTGTCCTGCTCTATCCAGCCAAATTCTCAAATTTAGAGAGCTCCTGAATTTTGAGAATGTTCAGGTATGACTCGAAAGTTGTCTTTTTATGCTTTAATAGGGCTTGTTATGTCATGCATTCATACGAGAAATGTCAGGAGTTTGAAATGATGCGCACAGAAGGGTGGGACTAAAACGTCATGAGCCAGAAATTATTTTGTGGAAGAGAGAGATGGAGAAGGAAAACAAACATTTTATGGAACGTTATAGCCTGTAGTATTGAAGTCAGTAGGAGAGCTCCTGCTGCCTGCAGTGGCAGTGGATGTGGCCATTGATACCTGCAGCCAACCTCTAGCCTGAAAAAATACTGGATTCAGCAGTAGCGTGTTTTTACAATGCCTGTGGAGATACTTACTTCCCAAACTCAAGATCTTGACCTGTATTTCTATTCTGAGTTTCTTTTGAGTTGAGCAATGGAAAGACACTAGACAGCTGTTTGTTTCTCCAATACACATCATGCCTGGCTCGTGTAGCAGCACCATGCCGCAGGTTTGTTCCACAGGTACTACTGAGGTTTATCTGTCTTTTCACCTAAGTTGTTTCCACTGGAATATTTCTTAATGGAAATAGTTCTATCATGGTTAAGTCAGTAACAAGTTATTTGACACAAAGCCAAAATTTTGAGCTAAACATAGCAAGAACCCTTTAAACTGACTTTATCTCACTTGTTTGCAGCCCTTCAACAGGAGAGATTTCTTTTTGTCCCACTTGGAACTTGTAGATCACCAGTTTGTTCAAGAGCACGAGATGTCTTTCCAGCTGAAGAAGCCAATGCCTCTGCTGTCAAATTAACTGGGAGGACAATTGTTCCATGTGCTCACACTGATTTTCTGTGGGATATCTCATTATACTGGGGGAGGTTTTGTTATTTTAAATTATAAAGGAGCTTCATTTTCTTACAGTGTCCAGATTCAACTAATTTGTCAACCTGATGCATTTTATTGTCCTCATCAGCTCATTTGCTTTTCCTAAGGGGGAAAAAAGCTGAACCTCATTTTGTTTTATAAAAGTCAAGATTCTTTCTAATTAGGAGAACTTCTGTTTAGCCAGCGCTGTGAAAGGTGTCCTTTCCACCGTATGTGATGAGGAACACATCTGCAACTCCAGTACTTTTTTCAGTAGCACCTTTTTGTCTAAAGTGAAAAGGATCCACTTATAAGTCCTGGACTCACAGACATGCCCCTGGAGGAGAAATTACCCTTTCAAGATATCCCCAAGAGCTGTATCCAACCACAGCATACTGTAAATGTTACATTTTTTGTACACTGCAGCTTTGCCAATATTTGAATACCAGCCATAATTCAGTGGGAACATAAATAACTTCCATGCAGAAAGATAGATGCTGTGGGAGCAGGCCAAACAGTAAGCCTTGTCAGTGCTTGCATTTTCACTTTATCGACCACACAGCATAGCGCGATGCTCCTTATTTAAATCCTCCATGCAGATGTTGTTCTGGGTTAATTGACAAGCAATTGGATTTGATAATGTGTGTAACACTGAAGCATCCATTGATCCTTGGGATAGTGTGGATGTGCATGTAGTGATCATGGGGTTATGATTCTCAGCAGTGGGAGATGAACAAGTCTGTGGGTCACAATGTAAATTTAAGCTGCCGAGGGTTGAGCATTAACTTACATGCCAGTTGAGATTGATATAATAATTCTTTATAGGGATGGAGCATGACTGGCTGTAAAAGAGTTGTCCTTGTACCTGAATTGTTTTAGAGCAGCAGAGCTTTATGCTGAGTTAACAGCCTGCTGTTAAGAATCAGTACCAATGTAAACACAGAGAATGATGGCTTTATGTTGGCTGTTATGTCATACAGTATTTCACAGTTGTTGAAATAATTTCATTTTCAACCAGGTTGCTTTGGCTTTTTCAGTCTGTCGGCAAAGACTGGGAGAAGTGCAGCACTGAAAATGAAATGAAACTCCCAACTCTCCAGATACATAAGTGATGGCACTTTTGTTGAGCTGGAATTGTGTAACAGCGCTTACTAATTCCAGCTAATGTAATACAAAGTCATTTGCAGTTTCACTTTTTTCTCTGAAGTCCATAGCTACATTGCTAAGCTTTTATATGAACTTAAGCCACTCTAAGTCAGAGGGAGCCAGGAAAGAAGGAAAATTAAGTAAAAGAGGAAAACAGGACACAAAGAAAGCCTATAATGAGATGAGAATTAGGAAGGAGAAATAGGGGACATCAGAAGAGCAAAACATTAAGAAAGAGAGGGAACAGTATCTCATAAGAAAGGCAAGAACAAAAACAAGGGAGATGTTACAAGTGTAAAATAAAATAGGAGAAATTAATACAGAAGATCGAAAAAAATAAGAAACGTCTTTAATTTCTTGCAGTAATTATTTTAGGCTCATCAGTAGCAATTCTGCTTGCTGCAATTTACTGTGTTTGGCTCATACCTGAGAAATACACCTCTATATAATGAGTTTCCCCCTTTCATTTTGGCACCTGGCTTGCTCTTCTATAGCACTAGGCCTCCAGAGGTCACTGAGGAGAATTGGTTTCTAATAAAGCTCCTCCGTACCAGAGTTCAAAAGCTCTCCCACAATGTAGTGCACAATGAAAACTGACACCACCAAATGGCTTTAGTTTCCCTCTTTTCCATTTTTTTTTTAATGTTATGCACTCTTTTTTGGCATCTGCATATCTGACTTTAATTTTTCTGCTGAATATAGAGCATATGGCATGAAGAAGTAAGCTATAACCAAATATATATGTATATATATCAAAAACTATGGTGACATAACTTTTTGTAAGGTGTTTTTTTTCTAATTGTGTGAGAATAAGCAGATGTGAGACACTTCCTCTATTATGAACATTTATATGAGCTGTGTGGTCAGAGGTGCTTAGCAGTGAATTTGGCTCAGGGCAAGGGAACAACAGCAGTAATGTGAGGGGTGATTTACTCCTGTTAACACTTTTCAGAATTGGCAATAAAATCAGTTCAGTGCTCTTAAGATGGGAAGGGCTGGATTTTAGGCAAAATATGGAAGATATATTATCAACCTGAAAAGCAGTCAAGTGAAAAACTGTTTGTTATTAATACTTAAAAAAATCCATATATATATTTCCAACAAGTGAATGATAATGAGAGGGCTGCTCCCTTTCCCTAGAAATGATTAAGTTTTCTTTGCCCTTCTGGTTTGGCTGCTTTTAGGCTATTGCTTATGTAAAACAGAACACCTCCTAAGCTGTCGTTTAATAAACAGAATCTCTGGCTTCTGATCTCACGCTACACAACGAGGTAAATTGTATTCTGTGTGAGGAGCTCTGAACATGAGCATAATGGAAGGGGGATATTCACCAAAACGAAGATACACCTCCAGAAACAACAAAAACAGTAAGTTTGAGGTACTGAAATTTTAATTTTCATAGTTGAAAAGTAGAATTCAAACATGGAAAAAAATTCAACTTTCATTAGCCCCACAGGTGTTTATTTTAGCAATTTGTATTTTGCTTTCCTCCTCTCTTTGTAAACCCAGGGCGGTGGCAGAGTTTGCTGAACAGAGGAGGACAGTTCTGCTCTGAAATGATGGAATGCTTTTCTGAGAGATCAGCTTCCAAAGGTGACAATCTGGGAGCACAGCAGGGATGCTGACTGCTCAGTCCTGAGTGCTCTTAAATGAGAAGGGATTCTTATAGCTGTGAGCCAGCAGTGATGAAGTCATGACCACATCCAGCTGTGCTATCAGTAAAATAGGTTGCTCAGCAGCATGGCTATAGCTCCTACATATGAGAGCATAGGGTGCATGACATAGGCCTTAAGGGGTCTTCAGTCTTTCAGGCACACTGGTAAATTTGTGCTTCGTTCCAAGGTGTGAGAATCTCGTCTTCATTCTGCAGACCAACTCCATGCAAAAAGCAGCTGGTTGATTAGATTATGGTATCTGTCCACCGATGTGTCATAAAGTAGGCAAATGCCAAAGTGTCTGTATACCAACAGAAGCAGCCTTCTGTGATAGCCATCAGCTGCGAGGAGGAACCAGCCAAGTCCCCAGGAATACAGACAAAAGTGTAAGTGCAATTCTTGCTCCTATCGGCACAGATAATTCATCTTGCCTGTCATATTAGAGCTGCTGAGAATAGCTACAGGCAAAGTGTTGCAATACAGGAATGACTCCAAGGAGTTACTGCAGTGGAGTTTGACCCATGCAGATGCATTACATTTAGAAGTGCAAGGCCAAATGAGAGAAAATCCATGGACAGTAGCATATGAGACTGGACATACTGTTGAACTGTTGGACACGGTTATTTGAATCATGGTAAATTATTCTCAGTGATCTGCATGTGGACATGGGATTAGGACAGGACTCCCCAAGAATAAGTGGAGGTAGAGATAAAATGAGGGTATGAATGGGGCAGTTTGCTTTAGATCCTGTGCTTTGGGAGTTGGCAAAGATCCCAACTCATTCCAGCCCGATACATACAGGGTCATCACCAAAACCATGCACCGAGCACACTGAATTGCAGCATGTTTGTGGGACAGCGAGATGTGCAGAGCTCTGCCTACTGATTGAGGACACAGGGACAGCAATACTTGCTCGGGAGAACTTGGTAGAGCCTCCCTCCATTTACAGGTGGTAAAGGTTGTGTCACATACTCACCCACCTGGCATTTGCCTGGCAACTCTGCAGAAGGCTGGAGCAGTGAATGTCACAGCAGAGAACTACCTCCTTCAAGAAGGAGTGTCTTTTATGAAATTAGCCATTGGGATGTGCCAGAAACGTGCTTAGCTGAGTCAGGAGGACTGGGTAGGAGCAAAGGGAAAATCAGTAACTTTTCACAGAAATTATGAGGTAATTGCCTTTTTTCTCTGGAACCAGCCACAAAAGTCCCTGGCAGACAGCAATACCTGAGAAAGCCTTATAGTGAAAAAAGCACTGATATTTCTTCCTGGGGAAAAAAAAAAAATAAATAAAAAAGCCATCTGGAAAAAAGGATCAGCAAAAGATGCTTCTTCTAAGGAACTCTTTGTGCAAATGTGCTTCACAGTTAGACACTCAGAAGGCACCTAACGTGGTTGTCTGAAACTCATCTAAGAAAGGGACAGAGAGCTGCCTAGTCTGTCCACGGCAGAGGAGGAAATTGGGGCTCCCTCACGGGTGATTTGAAAATATCAAAAAGAGAGCCCTCCTTGTGCTCTGGGGGGCTAGAGGCCCAGTTACTTACAGAATAAACGCAGTATTTTGTGTGGTGCTGTGTCACACAGAATATATTCTCCCTAGAGAGCTGTGCCTGGTACCTGCATTGTTTTCCTCATTCATCATACACCGGGCGTGCATTAGTGACAGCACTGTACGAAATTGTATTCTTCGTGCTAAATTGCAGGTATCTACCTGTCAGAAGCCCACATGTTGTCCCAGTAAGGGCCAAGGCTTAACTGCCTCTTAGTAGTCTGGTGCCGAAGCGCACATTACACAACTACCCTCTGTGTTCAAACGAGCCAGTACCTCAGACGGTGGCTGTTGCAAACCAGGATGGCAGCTGTCTGCAGATATAATCACCACTGAGGACGTACTGCCAGCGCTTCTGTGTCCTGGTGCACAGCTAGGGGCAGAGCACTCAAATATTTCTAAAGCTAGATATGCAAATACCTCTGGAACGAAGCCTTTTACAGTTCTGCTCTCATTAACCTGATTTGCATATGTAAATGACCTCTTGCCACATGATAATGAGGTCTGCTCATGCAGAGATGTTCAGCATATAAGGAGAGGGTTTTCAGTGACAATCGGAGTATTTTGGCCACGGCAGCTGGTACAGGGACAGGACCGAGAAAGAGGTAGATGCAGGATCCAGGGTCAACAGGGTAGGGAAGCAGAAGGAAGCAGAAGAAAATCAAATGTTGCAGATGCCTCTTCCAAATGCCAAGGGCGTCTGCAGTTCTAGTGCCTCATCCTTTATTGGAGGAATTTCATAGAGGAGTCTGTGAAACGGGAGCAGTGGAGGACACTGACAACTGGGAAGTGACCTGTGGCATGGAGCTACCTGGAAGATAGTGGATGTCTGGCTATACTGGAACAGCAAGCACATGGTCTAGCATTCCCTGGCTGATTTAATGCAGCCTCTTCTGTGAACACCATCACAGAGAATGGAGAGCTGGACACATGGCGGTGGGTCAGTCTTTCTTCAAGAACAGTCTCCACCCTGACCATTTCTCTGTGAATTCCTCCTTGTCACTGGCACACTCATCACAATATGCTGCTTTGCTTCTCCTCAGGGGTATTCCATAGCTATACCTTGCTTAGTGCATGTGGAAGCAAGACAAAATCCGTCCTAGGTCACCCTCCTTAGATACCATGCCACTTTTAGAGAAAAAATGACTGCTCATCTCCTGAGATACCTGTCTTCCTACTTGCCATGTTTAACTTTTGGATCCTTGTTCTGCTATAGAACACTCAGCTGCTGAGGATTTGCTGATTCAGAGCTCTCCAAAACCTACCTGACCAAGCAACTTCCTTATCTGGCTCAGGAAAAAGGAGAGCAGTTCCACTCAGACTCACTCAGTTCTCTCAGGTAGGAATACGGCCATCCTGTCAAAGGAGGAAATGGCTGTGGAGGCCAGGTCATCTCAAAACCAACTAGGAACCAGTGTGGCTTACAGTCAATATCTGCTATTGCCAACAAAAAACAAATAATTGTGGGCTAGCTCAGGATCTGCCTGCATAAAAGTTTTTGTATGTCCAGTCAGTTGACTGCCATGTTTTATTGGTATTTGGGAAGTCAGATGTGGTTGGTCTTTTTTTGTCACTGGAAAAATAATAGTAGCCAGGATCAAATATCCAGGGCCCTGTTCATAGCTGGTAGGCAACCAAACTGCAGTTAAAAAAAATATATAGTAGGGATGCATGTCACAGTCAATAAACAGGAAGCTGTGTTCCTGTTTTTGTGAACTAGCCAGAGGTAGCTAAATTAAGTTAAAATAACAGTGAAGGCAAACCAACTTGGATATTAGATTAATTTAGGAAGTTGAATTCAAGCCTATAGAGGAAATTAGTTCATCTCATGACTACTTTTGGTTCACTCCCACTCGTACCCAAGGGAAGATAATGCATATGGGAGACAGAGAAACCTGACACACTTGTATTTCATTACCTGTCCACTGCTGACAGAAACATAATGCAGTTTGACTACAAGTAATGGTTAACTTCAAAGCACTAAAAACTGATTGTCGAACATGCCCCATCCGTTCTGCACATCGGTAGGCAGTTCCTGGAGCACGCACTGGCCCAAGCCCAACTCATCTGTGTTCCACCCTTCACAATGTGGTCATTACATGGAGAATCGATGGTGTAATCCCTCCCCATCGTGTCCACCAGCTTAAACATGAGATTCAATCTTACTGTATTCGCACAGACAGTATTGTATTTCCCAAACAGTAATGTCATCCAGACTCATGATTGTCCCCTCCTAAAAAGCCTTCAGATCTGGATGCTAATTTTCTAAGTTATATCCCAAAGCCCTCTCAAAACTGAGTGTTCTGCTTTTAACAAAAGCAACAGTCTTGCCTAATATTAATTTGTTTGGTGGTTGTAAGGAAAGAAAAATGTGCAGAATGACCTACAAATGAGTAGCGTCTGAAGAGCATAGTCTGGGCCTGGTGGCTTATTCATATAAATAAATCAGAAGGATCTGGCAGAGCACACAGGGTCCTCTGAGTGTTTCTGTATAGCCTGTCTGAGCAGCAAGCCCTTAACCACACACTCAAACAACCTCTGGGAGCACTCAGTCAATCTGGGCAACTAACAACCTGTCCTAAAACTGAGCCTTCAAGCATTTGCCATTCAGAAAAGGCTGTCAGCCAACTAAGCCAAAAGCTCATGGAAATTCTCTCACTTATAAGGTGCCATCTTTAGAACACCTTTTGTTTAACTTTATTTTTAGTGGTTTAGTAGGCAGGCTTTTTTTTTTTTCCTTGTTTGTAGGGACTTTAATCAGACAAGAGTATTATGGGGCTATCCTGAGAGAAGGCATTTAATCCATTCCAGACCCTTCTCTTCCTCCCTCTTTTGTTCAGCTTCAGTATACCATCTACATACCTGTCTATAACAACTGAGGTAAAAATCCTATGAGACTTCTAATAAGCTTGGTTCATCTTTCATTAGATCACAGCAGAACTGAACCATATCCTCTCATTGCTAGTCATTTTTTGAACTAGGCTTTTCCCAGTCTCACTGGGGTATGTGCATGAGCTGGGAAGGTTCACAATGCATTAAGATTTCATGAGGGCCTAATTCTGTTTTCTCTTACACTGCCCTGAATCTTCAGTGCACAGCGCTTCCGCTTCAGCATCACGTCACTGAGAAAGCAGCAAGGCTCTGAGTAGCCAAGCTCCTCTGAATGGACCATGTGAAAACCAGTGTTCTAGCCACGGAATTTGTGATTTTTATCTTGAACAGACAAAAGTTTAGTGTCATTACTTCATTTGTATTAGATAAGTGTTTTGGAGACAGGAAAGACATTTTGGCTTATAGTAAAAAGTTTTCTTGCAAATGTGCTCTTTTCTTTGTTTTAGCAAAAGAACATGAAGAAGGCATTTTGAGAGATGTAACTTTGTATTAAATGGTCAATGTCTCTTCATTATTTTGGCGGGGCTAGGTTGCATCTGGTGCTTCTGTATGAAGTCATGAAAGAAGGCACAGAATTTTTCCCTTCTTGGTCTGTCCTATTTCAGGATATAATTGCAGGCTTTGTGCTTTCATGGGAGGTACCAGCTCACAACAGGACCTGGACATCTTGTAGACCTGGGATCAGCAAGGATTTTTGCTCAATATACCATTATTAGAAGAGTACACAAGACAAAAAATGACATCACAGAATCAGTTCCCTGCCCCTGCAAAGAGCTGTGGGCACCTCAGTTTCTCCTGTTCCTGTCTGTAGCATACAATTTAGTCACCAGAAAAATAAGTGCTGTGGTTTTAAGTAGAGTAGCTGATGAGAAACTGAGTACATGGAGGAGTTCTTAATTAAGTAATTAGACAAATAAGAGGGGAGAGGATTACATGATACAAAATGATGAATAGAATAGAAAAAGTAGGTCAGGAATTTCTGTTCCCACTATATCGTGACGCAAGAACACAATGACATGCAATGAAGTTCAGAGGTGAGAAATTCAAAGCTAATGAGGAAATGGTGTCATGTAACTGGTAATTATCTAGTGGAAGCCTTTCACTCCTGGAAGTCCCTGATGCCAAGAATTTATCAAGTTTAGCACTGAGACTAACCTACCCAGAATTATCATAGTTAGAGATAGCAACAGCTTTACAAAGCAAATTAAAACTTGCTTCTGGTTTTAATCCAGTCTTATATATGAAGGTGAACCCCTTGAGCTTTGACAACTTCCTTTGAGCTATCTGGTAACGGCCACTGTCTGAGACAGGTCATTGGAGCAGAGAGATCTGAGCCAGTGTGGTGATTCTTGTACTCTAATGTCCATAGAAAAGTCTCCTTTATATTTGGTCTGGAGAGCAGGACAAAGTCCTGTCCTGGGGACGCTGGCAGGCTAGGCTTGCTCCAAGAGCTACAACCCCCTACAAATGAGCACAGCAATGAATGCAGTTTCTCTGCAGCCATAGGAGCTATGCAGCTGGAAGAGGATTCGCCCCCTGCAACAAATATCAGCATTCTCAGTGAGATTTTTCAGAGGCATCCATGTTACCTGTCTTTGGAAAATGGGCCATCTGTCTGCTGATCTTTAAGCCCCTGGGATCCTTCTCATGTCACTAGGAGCTCAAAGATCTGAGCTCATTATTGCTGCTGTTCCATCAGAGCAGATTTGCTGCAAATGCACATTTTTTCCGCACCTTACACATTATTCCAGACATTCAAAGCCAACTCTCTCAAGCTGGCCCAAGTGTATTATGGTGCATTTAAATCTGATGTAAATCATAAATTTGCTGAGGACAAGCTGCTTTATATTTTCAATAAACTTTTGTATCATGTGTTTTAAGTATGCTTTAGAGTTTTACACACCTTCATCAAAACCAGATGATTTGATTATTTTCCATATTCTTAGTACACCATTGCTTTGCCTGCATGTTTACAGCAGCTATTAAAACAAATGAAAGTCACCATGTGCTTCAGAAGGATCGGGGTAATCACAGCCAACAGTGAAACACATTAATTTTCAGCCCACTCCAGCAAGAGACATGAGAAGAAAATCATCAAGAATCAAAACTGTTGGATACAGTTGTATTACCTGGAGCACAGGGACGGAGATCTCTTAGAGCTTGGTGGCATTCCTTGTGACCAAGGCGATGACAGAGACTGACTTCTTGTCATGTATTTGAACAAGAGCTACCTGTTGAAACTGACAGCAGCACCAATGTCAGTTCAACTGGCACTTAAATCCAGAGATTATTTCGATGTTCCCAAATAAATATATTTAATTTCCTCCTGGAAAGAACCTTCCAGACTGTACAGCTCTGGGATTTACTTACATGCACCTTCCTGACATGGGATGCTGAAATGCAGTTACACAGTAAAGGAATCTGCATTCTGTGTTAATATGAAAGGTGCATTTTAACCAACACCAACAGCGTCTGCTTAAGGCAAACGAGGTACGGATTTTACTTGAAGATTTTGGAAACATCAGCATCTATCAAAGAAGGTGCAAATTTGGGATTCTCTGTTGCAGGCACACAGTGGCATTATAGACTGAAAATATAAGCTCCCAACTGATAGAGATTACAGTCCTGAGTTTACCAGTGCTTTTAAGCCTCTTCCAGCAAGAAATAAAAGAAGGTAATTGAAAAGGATCCAAACTACTGGATACAATTACAGCACCTGGAGCACAGAGATGTGAAACTGTGATGATCTCATTATCTATAGGTATCAATTTAGAGTCACTTGCAGTAATACCTCACCGTGATAACTTTCTTCATTGGCAGAAATCAAAGTTTGGAGAAATTTTCATGTGAATGTTAATTATTTTTAAAATTAATTCACTTTGGTATAGAGCTCTTACTCACACCGCCTGGCACCCTTTGTAAGCTCCTGCAGCCCTGGTGAAAGCTGAGACATTAAGGCTCTGAACCTGCTGAGAAGCGAGTGCTTCACACAACATACCTCAAAGTCCTGTGTCCACAAATGTCCAGACCAGAGAGCTAGCTGAAGCACACCACATCTCTCTCCTACTCCATGCATACTTGCCTTGAAAATGCAGGCATCAAAGTGACAGGAAGAGGAAAGTGCCCGGTTCTGACCCTGATGCGGAGTCAGGGTACAGCTGTAGTGTCCACCCAGCCCCGGAAAGAGGTTGGACACTTTTCCTACAGCTGTTGATTTAAGTCTGTCAGTTTTTCTGATGCTAAAAGCCATAATCCCATCGCCCATTTCCTCACCCCCATTTCTGGCATGTAGTTGCATCCTCTCCACTGCACTAGCACTTCCAGTCAGTGCTAGTGACTAACTACTTATTTGGTTCAAATCACTACACTTCATTTTTTTCTCTTGGGGGTTAGTTCTCTGCCACTTTTGTGAGCCGGGTGACTTGCTGGCTGGACAGATGAGTGCAGCAGGGGCAACTGAGAGAGGACAGAACCAGGAGTGGGAGGAGGGAGGAAAGGAGAAGGATTTTCCCTCTTGGCAGCAACAAGCTGTAGATCAGCTCAGCTACAACATGAAACCTCACCCTACTACAGCTTATCCTAAGGGCATGGCCAGTGGAAGTGCTTTCTAGTTTCACTTACAACTATATACCTCTCAGACTTCTCACCTTATGTACTTTTAGAGTATGTTGTAATACAGCTACTTCATTTAAATCTAAAGGTGTTTCCCCTTCCTGAATGTGTTCAAGGCTTTGGAAAATCTTGTTCACAGAAGGGAAGGAGGAAAATAGTAAAAAAAAAAAAAAAAAAAAGAGCAAGAGCTGACATTGGCCCATAAAGAAGCAAATTATAGATGCTGTCCTTATCCAGCATTTCAGAAAAATAAGGCTTATGTCAAAAAATAAGGTTTCAAACAGCCCCCAAGCATCTATTAACCTGAGTAATCAACACTTCCACAGCAGGTCATTAGAGGTCTTGCTGACCTTGGCAGTCTTACAGGAGGGGGAAGGTGCTTTTCACACACCTCTCTGTTCTTCAGCAGTTTCTCCAGTATGAATGAAACCAAACAGGTCTTTCATTAACAGAAGACAAATGCATCTTTCCCTCCCTCTTCCCAGTCTTTTATGGTAATAGTAATTTCTTGGTTTTTACAATGCTTTCCATCCCAAAGGGTCTGAAATAACTTTACAGTTATTTCAGTTATACAGTTATATTTACAGGAATCTCTTCACCCACCAGTGAAATATGGCTCAGTCTGCAGCTGAGTGTAGCACTGTCTCCTTAACACCTTTACTGTGCTGTTACACTAAAATTTAGAAGAGGAAGAGAAAATCTTGTAGCCAGCTGAAAATACGGTGGGGATTTACAATAGCTGGGTCGTATGAACTGACCTACCCTAGAAATCAGTTAGCACGTTGTAGAAAACACTCCCAGCCGACACAGGATTTTGAAAATTGGCAAGAACTTGCATAATTTGGAAAAATGGGAGAGAGGGCAACCACCATGAGGGGGAGCTCTGTTGCATATTCCCATGCATGAGTTTCTTTTCCCAACTATCACCAGTTTTGGGGTGGATTTTTTAACTTTTGCACCAAGTATCATAACCTCTAGGTCGATCATTTTAAAAAGATTCAGACATCCAATTCTCATTCATTTTAATCAAAGTTAAACCCCTGATTTTAAGGGATCAAAACTCCTTAGGCATCTTAGAAAATGCCTAAGGGTGGTGTATAACAGCTTAGTAACACCATTGTGCATATGGGTAAACTCAGTGTTGTCCCAAATAAATACTATTGCAAGCACACACTTGCTGATCATGCAGTTAATTCCTCGAAGAAGGTGGTGGTGAATGTGAGTTTCTAATTAGCTAAGAATTGTTTGAAAAAGTGTATTCTCTTGGTTATTTTGATGCCATTTCTTGCCTTTGTTGAAGTTACTTAAGAGGTGTCTGTAGCTTTTTTTACTACCTGCCTGTATGAAGATGAATCTGTACAAGTCACTGCTACTCAAGCGACAGTACTGGTGGGAATGAGGGACCCTCTGTAACTGTGTTGCCTAAAATAAGCAGTAGTTCAACCATGGTCACGTGATCCATAGCATGTGCCAGTGGGTTTTTTTTGTCTTTGATGTTTTTGGTAAGTTTAACTGATTCAGTAGGACCCAGTGGGATGAACACTGAGTTGTTCTCTAAGACATTATGTATAATCTATGTTGGCCAGTTCTTGGGATATTTATGGTACAAACATCTAGATCTAGCTTAATAGAGAGTAGTGCTGAAAAAAGCTTGAAGGAAAACAAATCACGATAAACCACATAGAATCATAGAATCACAGAATGGTTTGGGTTGGAAGGGACCTTAAAGATCATCCAGTTCCAACCCCCTGCCATGGCAGGGACACCTTCCACTAGACCAGGTTGCTCAAAGCCTCATCCAGCCTGGCCTTGAACACTTCCAGGGAGGGGGTATCCACAGCTTCTCTGGGCAACCTGTTCCAGTGTCTGACCACCCTCACAGTGAAGAATTTCTTCCTAATGTCTAATCTAAACCTACCCTCTTCTGGTTTAAAGCCATTTCCCCTTGTTCTATCACTACCTGCCCTTGTAAAAAGTCCCTCCCCAGCCTTCCGCTATAAGATCTCCCCGGATTCTCAAGGCTGAACAGCCCCAACTCTCTCAGCCTGTCCTCATAGGAGAGGTGCTCCAGCCCTTGGATCATCCTCGTGGCCTCCTCTGGACTCGTTCTAACAGGTCCATGTCTTTCTTGGGTTGGGGGCTCCAGAACCCGACACAGTATTGCAGGTGGGGCCTCACGAGAGCGGAGTAGAGGGGGAGAATCCCCTCCCTCGCCCTGCTGGCCACACTTCTCTTGATGCAGCCCAGGATACAGTTATTGGCCTTCTGGGCTGCAAGCACATTGCCGGCTCATGTTGAGCTTCTCATCCACTACTACTCCCAAGTCCCTCTCTTTACTACATCTCAGTGAAACACTTAAGTGTTGTTAAAAGACAATGCCAGAGAGGGAAACAAACAGGAGCATAAGATCAGAAGGACTACAGCAGTTAAAAGAAAGAATCTCACAAGAACAGCAATTGCTGGAGCTCTCCAACCTGATACAGGCATCCACAGGCACCTAAGATGTTAGTTTAGCCTGCAGGGTCAGGCCCTGGTCTTACAGTGAAACAAATGTGTGCACTGAATTCTCGATACTTCAGCAACCAGTTATCTTCATGAAGTTTGTTCCTCCTGTGAAGCAAAAATAACTTTGGCTACTGTCTTCTGCAGTATCACAGACCTTCACAGGAAAGAGCTATAGTTTACAAATTGATTTGGGAAGGTATCCTGGCTAAGCACAACCAGTATACACGTTGAGACCCTGCATCCCAGCTAAGATGCTAAATCCATGATGCCAGATATTTATGTGCGGCATCATTACAGAGACAAGATTTTAACCACTGCATATGCCAACTAGCTTTGCTCTCCACAGTGACTTTTTTTCCCAAACTCTTTGACCACATATACACTTTGTGTAAGATGGTCTCCAACAATTCATTTTATTTGCAAAGTTAAATATAACTGCATCAGTGTAAACTGATATCTTAAGAAAAATCCAGCCTGCTATAGGAAAAAAATAAAGGAAACCTGCTCTAGAAAAATAATCTGTGCTTTCTGAGAGGTTGTGGCAACAAACAGGCATCAGAGTGGTAAATAAGTATGCAATGACCATCTTCCATAACTATAAGGTGAATTTCTGCCTTTCTGTATCCTCCTGAGTACATATTTGGTGATAACAGCTCTGTAAAATATTTGTAATGTCTTTGCTTTGGGCATCACTGATGTTATGTAGATAGACTACCATCTATACCTTCTATTTCACAGAATGCTCAAAAAAGGTAGTGCCTCCATTGTGAGCTGCAATATTGGTGAACAGAAGACTTGTCCAGCATTCCCATTTGTGATTTCTAGTTCACATAGGATACATTCATGCTTCCAGTATACCTTGGGACTATGTCTAGCCCTCAAAATTACTTCAGTTGATCAAAATACTGTTTCACAAAATAGTTGCTTATCTCTGTTTCTGTCAAAGAATAGGAAGCAATTAGCACAGTTAAGTGATATGGAAAAGCCACTCTAACTTTCACATTGTGTAACTTTGAAGATTTATTGGAAAGAAGATACTTGGCAAATAGAAAAATGTATATACATCTCAAAAAAAATGTTAATAATAAATTGAAAGACTTTACTACAGCATCCTTTTACAGTAGCTTTCTTCTGCTCTCTGTACAAAAATGAAAACAACCATGCACATATAGGGGAAGGGAGAAATCACACTGCAATTTGGGGAGTGCAATAATTCATTCCAATACATTGCATTCACAATTTTATCATTAAGTAATACAGTTTTGTAGAATTTCATTCCTCACTAGTGTTTCAGTGTCTTCAAATGAGATTCATCTACAAGAATATATTTCTAGTTTCTAGGCATGTTTCAGGTAGATTTTTGGCGTGAAGCAAAAAGGCGAAAATGTATTTCTCTTGTTCACATCTAAGTGCAAAATCATCTTTTCTCTCAGGCACTACAGATAATCATGAACAGCTCAAAATGTCATTGATGGGCATGGGTTGTCCATTTCAAGAAAAGCTGAAACGAGGGAGAGAGAAACAAGTGGGAGAGAAATGTTTTATGTTGTTTTGGGTTTTTTTATTTTACTGCTAGAAACTGCTGTCTCTTTACATTTTCTTCTCCTGAAAAAGAGGTTGTGCTCAGTGGCTAAATCTGTCCTCCCAAGGGAACACGCATTACTACTGCAGCAGCTGAGGTGGAGGCAGCCCAAGCCCAGAGTCAGTCTCAGCCAGTCATCAGCCCTTTTCTTAATATCAAGAACTCAGTTCCAACTTCTTGTTTTATTGCTATCTTATAACAAGGAAATGGGAAAAAATAAATGAAGTTACAAGAACTGAATGATAAATTATGATTAAGCATATAAAGCTGCGTCAGAAAGAATTACTTACTTATTTAAAGATTTGCTCAGCTCTATGCAGCAGTGTTCACGCTAACTTCTTATGCTGTTTCAACCTGCTCTGCTCTGATTCTAGGTCTGTAGCTTTGGAGCTTCCACAGTATTTTGTTTCTCATTAGGATGTGGCAACAATACCTGTTTTTTCCTAGCACAGAAATTTCCACCTGTCTTAGTCCTTTAGTTCCACCCT
>NW_010289963.1:13873-15081 GCF_000700745.2 Antrostomus carolinensis | reverse complement strand
CCCTACCACTGTAGAAGCTTGACAGGGCACTGGGTAGGTGATTTAGAGACAGCTCTGGATTCTTCCACACTTCCTTTTTTAAATGGAGCAAGTTATTTAATTAGTTCATCATAAGTGGCCTTGAAGCAGCCTTCATGATAAAAAGTTTGCCAGCTGTCCACATCTGGAGGAGTACTCTAATGGTAGTGCTTCTAGGGTCTACTAACCCACAGGCCATGACCTGTAATTCAGAGGCCTTATGTCTCCGTGCTGGTTCCCCTCTCTCTGTTCCCTTGAAGCTGAAATGTAAAGGCACCCATGTTTTCCCCTGAAGTTCCCTCACAGGGGTATTTCCCAGTTGAGAAGAGCCCAAGAAACATAATATAGCCAAAGCTATATCTCCATGGAGTTCAAATGCACTGAAGAAGAAGGAAATCTGAAAAGTGCAGAGTCTGAGCAGTTGCCCCAGAATGGAAAACAAAATGTTAAGGTGACTCACAGAGACAGACTCTCCTGGAAACAGGCATGAGTTCAAACAATAAAAGAGACTGGTCAGTGGATGCAGCCCACTCCCTAATCCATAAGCATTTCATTTAGCTACAAATGCTGTGGCATCTGAGCAGAATATGATACGATACAAATAAGAGCAGAGCTTTTCTCCAATAATGAACAAATGTTAGCATTAGCTCAGTGTCATGGGTGCTTAGTGACACACAGTATACACACATGAACATAGTCCCAGGTCTGGAGACCTAAAAGTCTTCGTGAAGTTCCAGACTTTCAGCTCAGATGTTTATGTGAGTGAGTTTGATTGAGAAGTCTTCCAATTTAAAATTTTTTTTTTTTTTTTTTTTGGTGCTGAAGTGATCAGAAATATCTTGCAATTTGCTATTCTTATTGTGTTCTGGTAGTCAGACTTCCACTTTTAGGCAGAACATAAGTGAGAGTGGCTGAAGGGACTATACAAAATCTGGATTAAAAAAAAAAATCCCACCGAGGACAATGGGTAGAATGGGTGGGTGGGTCTGACAAACACCAACAGTCAGAACTCTGGATGCTGCCTCTTCTACTATCTATATCCAGCGCTCTCATGAAATGAGTGTAGCTAGCTGCGACGATAGTTGGGCAGCACATCCCACCAGCACAGAAGTCACAGCTATTTAACACGCCCGTTTTCCAAGAGTCAGCACAGGGTTTGCACAGGTAAAGTACAATCTATGTCACACATT
>NW_010289963.1:0-13860 GCF_000700745.2 Antrostomus carolinensis | reverse complement strand
GCTAATGACCTAAAGGACTATGCTCTCGCAGCAGAAGAAGGGAAAATTAATCTTCACCACAATTGTTCCATTTCTCAAACTTCTTTTCAGCAAAGATATAAATTGTGCCAAATATCTATCAGTTTTATGATGACAAGACCATCAAACTTGTTTCATTAAACACCCTCCCCCCTCTTACAACTGTCTAAACAAGATTTTTCCATTTAGTACCCTATCAATCCAGAGTTATGATTATTCAGTAACTGAGGGGATCTCTTGTATTTAAATATTAATGTTTGTGTAGTTATTAAAGTATTTGATGATTTGTCCAGGGGCACTGTAAAATTAAATATAGCATGTCATTTATGGTAATACAGAGGAGAATAATAAAAAATCTTTTTCATTCTGGTTTTGTGCCTTGCTCTGCATGTTACTTTTACTGCTTATTTGATGGTTTGGGGTATTGTGTGTTTTTAAACCCTTTTAAATGTAGGATTTCAGAGCATATTGTTAGGAGCATATAAAAGATTATCTCCCAAGTTATGACTTTGTGTTGCTGTGTATGAACTGTTGTCTGACAGTTATACCGCTAAAGGGGAAGGCAGCTTTCCAAAAAATACTTATCATGTATTGGGTGTAGCAGTACAGTAAGCCCATAAAGATGTTGGGAAGCTCACTTTGGTCCACACTGTATTTGCTTTCAGAAAGCACCTCAGCCTACTGGAGCAGAAATGTGTATATGTAATTGGGCTTTTCAAGTTATGTATATTTAAAGAACATTATTTAGGCACTCCACTGTGACTCCCTCACGCTATAAAGAACAAAAGAGAGAGAGAGCAGGAGGGAGAGAGGCAGAGCAGCTTATTTGAGCAAACACTTGACTGGCATTTGTACGTGCACAGGTGTGTAGCTTCTTCAGGGACAGGTTTTTGAGTTAGGATAATGGGAAAAAAGTGCCCGTGTTTGCCCCATTCTGCCAGGAAACATCTTTCTGCCCATTTAAAAACAATAGTAGATAAAAATGACTTTCATAAGGTCATTCAGAGACAGAGCCAGGAATAGAAAGCAGGTCATATAAATCCAACTCACAGCACTTTCTATGAGACCAGACTGGTATTTCCTGATGAAAAAAAGAAAATTAGTTAAAATCTTGAATCACTGCTTTTACTGCACAACAGAGAGGGTTTGATTGAGGTCTCCTTCAGCTTTTTCATACAGGTCAAAGTAAAAAAGATTCTGTGGCTAATGATGGACAGCTGCCACAGGATGCATCTCTTCTTGGTAAAAAGGTGTAGTAATCTAATATATGTTTTAAAATATGCCTGGAAAACTGAATGAATGTAATTACAGAAGAAGCACTTGCTATATTCAAGGTTGATTTATTATTTTCATTCTAAGCCTATTTTTAAAGCTGATCATAACTTTCTGAGTGTGTATATATGTATGTATGTACGTGTGTAATGTGGCAAAATTACGGTAAAGTAGCTTTGTTTATAAGTTGTGAGCGAGCAAAAGTCAGGACATTCACTTAGTGTTCTCAATGTACCAATAATCCACCCATCTTCTTAACACTCAGCACAGAGAATTGCCGTACTTCGTGTTAACTGTGATGGTAAGATATTGAGTGCATTTATTTTTTCACTGGCTTAACTGGAAACACTTCACAGGAGGTTTGAGATCCTCATTATGTAACAGCAATTTAGAAAATTTTAATTAAGGATGTATATGCGTGTGAGACATCCGGATTATGGTTCCAATCCAAAGCCCACTGCAGGCAATGGAAAGACTGCCATCAAGCACATGAATTGCTTGATCAAAGCCCAAATGCTTACGCTGGAAATAACACACAAATTAGGGTGACTGCCTTTTTCAAAGGATAGATTAATCTGCACAGACATCAGTGCTACCACAGCGAAGCTGCTTCCCGGTTAAAACAGGCTCACGTCTGTTTACATTACACCTTGGTATGCGGTGTGGATACGCGCAACTGCCATGCCTGGGCTGTCTGAAAGGGCTGGAATGGCAACACGGCAAAGTCAGCTGTAGCCTGGGGAGTGGTGTGTGGAGAGGGCTTTACCATGAGCAGTGAGGAATGGAGACCACATCGATCAGAGACGAATGTGGTATGTAAATCTTCACTCGCTCTCTGTGTTTCAGCTGGGTCTTAAGGTACATATGCAAACACAGTGAGTGTTTTAACTGAACACCAAGCAAGAGCGCAAGCCGCTCGTGCACAGGACTGAAACAGCTGCAGAAGCACAGAAGTGGGGTCCATGTTGTGGAGGCCACAGAAAGTCAGTGTTAGAAGACCATCCCCGCGACCTTCTGTAGAGTAGCCAAGAAACACAGGTTTTTCACTGACAACTTTGAAAAACAGATGCTCTTATAGACTTAGAACTGCAACAGCTTCTACCAAACAGCTCTATCAAAACACACCTGTCATCTTCTGTCTTGGCACTTCACTCCTGTCACCTCACTTCACTGTCACTACGTGCCTATACCTGGCATTTCACTTCAGACACAAATTCACTTCAGTTTCTCTCTTCAGGGCTTATCGTTGTCTCATCCATCGTGACTTCAAATGGTAAATTAGAATCCTTAGCTCTCTCCTCATTTTTACCAAAGGTGAAATGCTTTTCATCCCATTTTCTTATGAAAGCATTTTCCCCATGCATCTGCTTCTGTGTGTGAAGAAGACCCTACAAAAGTCTGCTCAGTCACTTTGACATCCTCCTTCAAATCACTCTCTTATTCTCACTGTGGTGATGACTAAAAAATTATCTGAGAATAGTTAAACAGCTGGTGTGCTGTGACCACCACTTCTTGTAGTAATTGTAATCCTCTCACTGTAACCTCGTGAAGCCTCTGTCTCTTTGTTACATCCATCTGTTGTCTCTTATCATATACTTGGACTGCAAAATATCTGGGACAAGAACCAGCCTTTTTCACTCACACACACAAACGGGCTTAGCGCTTTGTAGCCCGGTGTCCCCACCGCCATCGCCGCTGCGTTCCCTGACTGTTACCTCGTGCACAACTAAATGATAGTGATCATTTTTTGAGAAAATGGACTAGAGAGAATTACACATACCTAAGTGATATATTTACTCTGTTTTCGTATAATAAGTTACTCATTTCATATGCATTTATGTCACTGTATGATATTCCAGATATACAGAGATTCAGGTCATTTATCAGACCTCAGTGCCTTGTTAAAAAGTTACTAGAAATCAGTCCACTGCACACCATTATATACCTACAGTATTTGGATAATAATTCTCCAACTCACAAGGATGTTGCAAGGATTAGTTAACAAACTAGTATTTATAAAGTGCTTTGAAGATTAAAAGAGCTATCTAAATGTGCATTTATTATTATTATTATTAATAAACCATATTTATTCAAACTTGTGAGAATCACTAAATATGCAAAGTTTATGCTTTTTTTTTTTTTTTAATGTAGCAATGGAGCTCTCTGCATGCCAAGACGGACTGTGTGATGTTTTACTTGGCAAAAATGTTTCCCTTCCACTGTCCTCCTGCTACTTACATATGTAAGAAATGATTGGTAGGTGTTATTCAAACTTTACATCTTTCTCTTTGTAGCCTCTAGAAATGTCACCATGACCAAAGGTTACCAAAGAAGTAGTCTTCTCTGTTGTCATTAGAGCTGTACTAATCACAAGCTGTAATTCAACAGGTACAGAAAAGATTTGCTGTTGCAAGAACTCCTAGGAACAGGCAGGTAAAGAGTCACCATTCCACGGCCCGTGCAGAGCAGCCATGAACAGCCTACCTCTACAAGGTAACTCTCTCCGCAGTGATTTCCAGTTTAACCATGGGGGAATGATGGCGTTACAGGATGCATCATTCTCAGCAGAAGGTGGGTGATATAAAGTTAAATGGTACGAGAAAACCAAAGCAAAACAATTTACGGTGAAGTGTACCCCAGCCCCAGAGGGAACTTATGAGGAAAGGCTGGGGGAGCTGGGTCTCTTTAGCTTGGAGAAGAGGAGACTGAGGGGAGACCTCATTAATGTTTATAAATATGTTAAGGGTGAATGTCAGGAGGATGGAGCCAGGGTCTTCTCAGTGATGCCCAGTGATAGGACAAGGAGCAATGGGTGTGAGCTGGAACACAGGAGGTTCTGCTTCAACTTCAGAAGAAACTTCTTTACAGTGAGGGCGACAGAGCACTGGAACAGGCTGCCCAGGGAGGTTGTGGAGTCTCCTTCTCTGGAGACATTCAAGACCCGCCTGGACGCCTTCCTGTGTAATCTCATTTAGTTCCTGCTCCAGCAGGGGGATTGGACTAGATGATCTTTTGAGGTCCCTTCCAATCCCTGACATTCTGTGATCCTGTGAACTGCCCTCTTTTAAGCCCTTTCCAGCTTCTGCCTCCTGCAGCCTCTGCTGCCATGGCCCTGCAGCTCGACTCCCAGGAGGGTAACAGCAGGGCTCAGATGGGTGTCTCCCCAAAGGGCAGCGACCCAAATGAGTTGCCCCTCTGCTTCTTCCATTCTGAAGTTAGGTGTGCAGGCACAGGGAAGTTCTGTGTGGAGGACATGCTGTTCCTCACCAGCTGCCTTAAGCTCTAAACCTGGTACCCCGGTAAGTATCCTTGGTACTTCTGGAAAAGTGTGTTTGCTCATGGCATTCTAGTATTTAGCTGGGTAGCAGTTGGCATTACCAGACCTACGTTGTCTAGACTAAAGCTCAGTGATGAAAGAAGCTAATGGAGATAAAGTGCATTGATTAAAACGACATGTTTTGCCCAACCACCATATTATCATGACAGGAGCACTGTAGCAATTTCCATTCACAGACAGGATACACACATATACAGAGCCATAGAGGAAGTTACAACACACATATTGGGTAGGAAGAAATGACTTGATCAAACCAAGTGTTGGAGTGAGGACAGATCAAATGATGCCACATGGAAAATTATGGTTTGGAATGAAAAAGTGGTCCATTTAACAGTACATAAAGTCTCTGTAATATGCATAAAATCAGCAGCTAGCAGATGTTTTCTGACACAGTGCATCTGCACGAAGCTGAGGCGTATTCAGTTCCACTGTAGTGGCAACGCACTGAGCAGATACAATGGCAGACCCTCCAGACAGATGAAGGCAGCCCTGCCCTTCTTTAATAATAACAATAAATAGTAACTTGTATTAATTAGCAAGCAGGAATTTTATGATGGACTCAGATTCAATTGTGGGAGGTATCATACAGAAGATGAAAGGAAAACCTAGCCTCCATTGGTAACAGGATGAGGAAAAAATTTTCATGACAACTCCCTGTTTGATAAGATCTTGCTTGAAAATATCACCTTGGGGGTTAAAACTTTCCATTCAACCTTTGTGGCCAAAGGCAACTTCTTATAAATCTCAGGGAAATTTCTTTAGCCATTTTAAGTCTGCAGAAATGCAAAGAAAAATATGTTTTCTTGATTTTAAAATAATATTGCACATTTTATTTCATAGAGGTGGCTGAGTTCTGAGAAAGTACCTGTCCTGAGTATGACGGTCAATTTAAAGAACTGATATATCAAGGACATTTTTCTTTCTTGAAGTTACTTGTTAGCTGGGAGCTTGTGGGGGAAAATATAATATGGTACTGTCTCAGACTTCACTGGTACCCGAAATAGCCATTCATACCAATCCATGACACAATACAGGCCGCTCACAGTAGGCAGTGCAGGTCTTCATAATTCAATCCTTGTTCTTCAGTGGTTTTACCAGAAGAAGTAATAGTTAATGACTGAGAGACTTAAAATGTCAGAATTAATGCTTAACTGGTGGTGATTACCATAATTGATAAAAATATGGAACTTCTCAATACTTTGAATTATTATTTCAGGTCATCTGCACACTCAGGCAGAGGCCAATGTACCAGCATGATGAAGGTTATCTTAGAGTCCAGCAGCACTTGTGACAAATCAGTTTATTTCAAATCAACGTGTGAAGAATGAAGCCAAGTGAACAAAGCATTTCAGTAACAGCCCGACTTGGCCAAACTCAGACAAGAAACATCAAGTCTTGAGGTCAATGACATTGTGTCTTGGACACAATACGGCCACATTTGTGGCTCCCAAAGGATTGTATGCATCAGGGAAGGAGACTTTAAAAGTTTCCATCACGCAAAGTGCAGTTCTTACACTACAGAAATCGTTTATCTTCTTAAGCCACTATATTTAGCAATTTTTAAGATTTTCATCTATCTTCAAAGACCTTTATGGGACAGGTCAGAGAGTGTTAGGGACCTATTCAGCCTACACTAACATGACTTCTCAAGGCACCTCTCTGAAACAGCTATCTGCAACAGGAATGAGAGGTGTCAGTACAGGAAGCAGAAAGCTGAGTATGGAACTCTCTCCCTTTTTAAAACACTGGAACAGTCACAGATCTTCCTGCCATGAGATCACTTTCTGTTCAGTAGACACAATGGCAGTACAATACAATAAATAAACAAATGAAATGCTAACTGCAAGATATAAATGTAGGAAAAAAAAAAAAAAAAAGTACCTCTGTGCCTAATTGTTAAAGTCTATTAGGTATCACGGAGGTAAGTTGGGTGTAGCTACCTTAACAGATACCATGGATTAAGTTCTACCTGACATTTTCAGAGCAGCAAAGAGAGATAAGCTTTAAAATGGGATGCACACACCCCAAAAAAGGTTGTCAGAGCTAGCAGTGAAAAATGAGTGTATGTAGAAAGCTCAGATAAACTGAGTTTCCTACTAACTTTTTCTGGTTTGGACAACAATCTCTCACATCTCCAGCAGTGGCTGCAGTATTGCCTTTGTTGCACTGGCTGCCAATTGCCAAGGACTTTGCTAATAGAAAATGGAATTATTATTACTCAGGACTCTTGATTCTTATTGAGTGTGATTTACTGTAGTGTTATTGAGAAGATTTCATTGTCACCTGATCATATCTTTTCACAACCGATAAGATTACTGTCAGGGAGAAAGCTGCTCATTCCAAGCAACATTTGGTAATAAATTGATTACTGGCTGAAAGCTGATACTTTACAAAAAGAGCAATCAATGAAATATCTGCCATTGCTTAAAGAGTCTTACATTAGAAAGGCACGCAGAATAATCACCGAATGATTGCACATGGCGACTGGGCTGGACTGTGTGAAATCAACTTAGACACACAGAGGAGGATGAAGTGTTTTTCACACCCTTTGAAAGCAACAGTTTAAGAAGCAATGACTGTAGATGACCACGTATAATAACTGGGTTGTGAAGAAGTGTCTTGCTCAATCTCATTTTAAGCACGGCATACTCAGGACTGTTTACACTCACAGAGTAATGGTTATTTTTAACAATCACTAATGAGCTGAAACATCCCACCCCACTCTTTCGTATTCCTTTTCAGATCTACCGTGCCACTGCCTTCATAAATTCAGGAGGCCCCTGGGAGATCTCTTCCCTCCCCTGCAACCATGCTTGAGGGATGTGCTGCTGCTCCTTCCCTGGCACTAATTCCACTGACATCAAGGGACATAGACACGGAAATGCACCAGGATACAAATTCCACCTCAAGAGAAATAAAGAAGGTGTGAAAGATCTCTTTTCTTACCCCTGCCTCCATGTCTAAGCCATTGGGTGCTTTGCTCAAACAGCACCTTCACTCCTGAATGACAAAACAGGCTGTGAGACTATCTGCCACCTCCCAGACCAGGGGACTACAAGAAGGGTTTCCCAGTGAACATCCCAAACATGGATCCAACTGCTGCATCAGGGCAGAAGCGGAAAGACCCATCTCTGCCTGCTGCTGTGAGAATTCACCTGTTTGCACTTCCCTTCCTGGAAGAAAGACTGCAGAAAAAATCCTTCCCCTTTCTTTTTCCTCTCCCTTTTACTCTGAAACTAGGTTGAGAATCTGGGTCTGGCTGGTGCAAGATGAGGCCTCCCAGTCCTCTCTCGCTCCACAAGCACCAATTATCCAGGAGCAAGAAAAATCCCAGTTGTTGTCTGCTGCCAGAAGAGATGATTGCTGAATGAGCCATATTCACCATTGCTACTGTGGCCACAGAACAGGTTCCATTCTCCATTCTTATTTTCAATTTATTACATTTAATTTCCTTCCTTTTTTTTTTCCAAAACTAAAAATTAAGGATGTTTACTTTTTCAGAAAAGTGTCATTGCACAGCACTTATGAGAAATGAAGCCCATAAAACCCCATCCTCCCTAGACATGGCAAAATCCATGCTGACTTTAGCTCCAGTTCATCATTGTCCAATGCTTAATTCCCCAATTTTAATACAATAGTGTAATTACCTTGAATTTTTTTAATTATTTTTTTTTTACTGTTTGGGAAAATTAGCTGACTAACAGTAATTCAGCTGAACAGGGGGAGTTACAGAAAGTCAGAGGGCTCACCAGTGAAATGAGTAAGGTAGAGTGCTTGGGGAGTGATGTGCAGGAGAGCGTGTGGGGGGCGACACCTGGAAACTGTGGGAGGAAAGCTGAGAAGTTAGTTGCAGGGTTAGCAGAAGAGGATGGTTTTTAACAGTCACAGAGTTGCAATGAGCACTCAAATACTAGGATGGGTCCTAGTAAAGGGTTTGAAGACAGAGAGTACATCCAATTTGTATACACAGCTGTTCCTAACATGCCTTTGAAAAGAGGCAAGAGCAGGGTCAAAAGGTTGATGCGGCTTTTCATAGAGTATAACGGTTTATTTTAGGCCCAGTTTCCAGAAGAGATTTAACACTCCATTTAAGTGCTAGTTTTTAAACTGTAAATGGAGACACACCATTCTCCAGGAAAAGAAAAGTATCAACAAGCAAGGAACTCCAGCACAAGCTCTGATTAGCAAGAACAAGGAGGAAGAAAAGGACAATGAGTCCAGTTAAAAGTTACACGTAAAAGCAGTAATGACAGAGCTGTACACATGCACAGTGAAGACAGAAGTAGCGATGAAGAATGAGCACTAGTCCAAGAGGAATTATTGGAAAAATCTGGAAGAGTCTTTAAATGAGGGATGTGATTGATTATGAGTTCTGAGAGCACAACTACAACTGTAATAGTGATAGTATAGTTCCTTTCTTCCAAGTTCTTTTTCTTACCAATGTCTATATTGTATATTATCCCGATACACTAGTAGAAACAGGGCATAAAGAGGCCAAGTGATTAACCTGGTATCGTGTGTGGCACCGATGGACCCAAACTTTGATACCTGTCCACAGGACTCCCAGTGTCCTCCTCTGTCCATTTAACTATACTGCCCCAACATGGCAAGGGGCACTGTCTCACGCCCCTTTGAATACATGCCACTGAAAGCTGCGTATTTAAATTCCTGTGAATTTTGAGTTTCTTCCATCTAGAAGAAAAGATACCCAGCAAGATTTTACTTCTGCTAGTTAGGGGTTTCTTAAAAGTATCTGCCCCAGATCCAGGAAGTGCTGAAGCAGTAGGTAGTACTTTCCTCAGAAGGAGCTGAAAGTGCTGCACAAGTCTCAGTAGCTCCAGCTGAAGCGCAGTGATACAAAAACCATGTGGCACTTCCAGCTACTTGATGACAGATATTCTCTTGTGTTTGGCCAAACACTTACAATACATGTATTCTTAGGATTATGTCATTGAGCACGAGCTGCTTTCAGGCATTAGATCATACACCTGGTCCTTCCTCAAATGCTGTTTTAACCATTTGCTGAAAGCAGCAGTTGAAAGGATGATTTGACTAAGTGACTAATTTGACTGAATGCCTGTAACACTTACAAACTATTTTTAAGCCATTTAAAGAGCTTTGTCTGATAGATTTGGGCAAAAGCTGCATAAATTGTGGATCAGCACAAAGCAGGAATTCACAGATGGGCCTCTGTTAAAAAAAAAAAAAAGAAAAAAGAAAAAAGAAAAGAAAAATCACGCTATTTTTGGAGGCATTTGCTCCTGTACCAATTCAAAATGGTACTATATCCTTTCTTTGCTCTCATGGATAAAATAGGCAAAATTTTCAAAAGTAAATGAATTCTTAAAATTAGGTAAGAATGAGAGGTTTTCAAAGGCACAAACAGGAGCTAGGCGCCTAAGTGGCCTTTATAGGGAATTTAATACTTGCATTCTCTGCTTTTTAACCACTATACAAATAACATACACAGGCAGCTGAATAAAAAAAAGTTTTAGAGGTTCCAAGTAAGAGCAGTTCCTGTGTACTCACTCATTACTGCTTTCCGTCACCCAAAATGAATTTCACCCCCTTTTTAACTTGGGGCAGTGATATTCTGCTCTGCAAGGTGATATAAAATGCTATCAGTTCAGCATCTGCACTGATTTTCATAGCTGTTAATATCCAACAGCCATTTTCCATTGACCCTCTCTGGTTCACATAACTGCAGGTGATAAGAGTAACAAAGAATCAGGCACTTGCTTTAGAAACAGGCACTCCATTTCAGGCAGCGGGCAGGTTAGCAAGAAAGCCTTTAATTTGAGCCTTTGAGGGTATCCATGCAACATAAAGTACAAGCGTGAGAGGAACATGCTGATAGCTCTGCATTATCCCTAACAGCGGTGAGATGCAACAAGAAGGGAAATCTAAGTGCACACTCATTTTGTTGGAGAACCTTCCCATTACAGCCAAATGAGGGTGCCGGTTTAGATAAGTTGGTCCTGCGTGCCCTTTCTGGATGGCCAGTTTCCATAGCAAGGGAGAAACTTTACTGCTTATATTGTGTGTTATTTATACCCAAGCTGTGCACAAAGGAATTCCGAATGGTTTTACATGCTTGTAAATGCAGTAATACCAAGTGACTGAAATGCAGAAATTAATTGTATCACAGAAATATCAAAGAGTAAAATTTAAAAAGTGTCTATGTTTAGAGGCTAGATATGGAAAAAGTTACAGAGGGATTTAGACAATATGGATTGTGAAGTGATTGCATAAAATTTCCATAAATTTATTAATATCATCTGCAGAAATAAACTTCCTTGCCCAAACTGTGCAGAGAAGAATAAACAGATGTTTTCAGCTGAGAGTGATATTTAATCTTTTGGAGGAGTCCTATGTATTCAAAAGGTAGGGGATGTAGCTTATATACCACAAAAGCAGCTGTGGGGCAATTGCAGCTCTATGTTTTTGTGCCATTGAATGCAAGCTACAGGGAGCCTTTATTTTTCTATTATTTCTCATTTTCAGAAACAATCTAGGTTAAAAACAGTAGATTTTGTTCTTTGTGCAAGGGAAACATGGTAAAATCCAGGGCTAAGCAGACAGCTTAAAGAGCAGCATTAGTTTCTAAAGTGACTGTTCCTCCCAAGCAAGAGACAGGAGAGAAAAAATTGGGTCTTGACAATACATGAGGTAGATTTCTAAAAGGTTTTTCTTTCCAGCTCAAATACTTTATGGAACTGGCTCTACTTGTAAAAAGAATAAAATAAGAGGATAATGGATACAACAGTGAGAAAGATTACTTTGAGGTAGTGTCAGAAGAAAGACTCAAAACCAGGAGAAGTGTCCCAGGTTAACCTATCCATTATTTTCAAGATTCCACAAGCTCCCAGGTTAGGCAGTTACCCTGTACCTTACTTACCTTAACAGTAAGTAGCAATATTAATTTACCAGCTTTGTTGTTCACTCAATCACTACAAATAGTCCTCAAAAATATGGAGGATATAGAGAAACAGGAAAGGACAGAGATTGTCTCAATATACAAATGGCTGCTTGATGTTTACTTGGCACCCCAGGACCTTGTTGTATCCGAGAGTAAGCGGGCTTAGATTCTTGATGCAGTTGTACAAATCAGATTTTGCTTTGGTATTGTTTCCAGCTGAAAGCTTTTTCTTTATTCTAGTGGTAGGTGACTTTCTTCCTATTAAATGCTTCAATGGTGGATTTAAATATTTAGAGGATCCACATTACAGGAGAACTGTCTGAGAGCATCACAAAGAAACCATTAGTTAAATCCATTAAGGATCTACTTAAGTGGAATTCCCTGCTGTTGTCTACATGATAGCCACATAAAAAGACACTGTGCAAATAAAATGTTGGGGGAAATATTCCTCCTCACATACTGTATCTGTGAAAAATCCAGTCTTACTGAAGGATCCTTTTTTGATTGTCTCAAGATTTCAGCTGGGAATTGATATTCTTTCAGCTGAATTAGAGTAAGGGGAACAATATAGCTCAGTTTCAGTTGTGCTTTTGCCCCTTTCCTTTTCAAGTACTCTTAGTTCAGACAAAACCTTTTGTGAGAGCAGAAGGTATGGGAACTCTTTTTGTTTTGGACACAGCATAAACCATCAAAGTTGTATTCACTGTGCAAGACACATCAGGAATACACAGAGTCTTTGTGTTGTCTATTTTTAAATACATGTAAGTGGTAGCAGTGGGGATATGATGTTCTTTCCTCCAACTCCTCGAGAAAGGCACTTGAGCTGTTTGAATTATAAAACTTACACTATCTTTTAGGTTGCTCTTGTTTTTACAAAGGAGAAAAAGCTTGAAATCCATGAACCTGTTTTCCCATCCTCTACAATCATGGGCTTGATACGTGCCCAAGAAGGCAGTTATATTCCTCACAATCTTTCTATTCTTTATCAGTTATGTAACATTTCCTATTTTTGAATGCCCAGGAATCTCTGATGTGACTTAGGCTTATAGATAAGATGAAGGCACCATAGGCAGTACATACAAGGCATAAACATCCATATTGGTTGTAATATTTATATCCTTAATCTATCAGTAAATCAGCATATAGTGTCCCCGATCATTGATTTTCTCTCTGGCTCCCATTTTGAGTACATTTTATAAAACCCAAGAGAGGAAGCCCTGTTCTCTAGTCAGAGTAGTATAGAGCTATTCTACAGACACAGGAAATGTCTTTCTAAGACATTAAACAAAATATTTCTTTTCTCTTGGAGGGTGAGATACTCAGAAGTCTTGGTCTATCCATACATAGAGATGTATACACAGAGAACCACGCAAAAACAGTAAGCCAAATTTGTCCTCTCAGTTAGACTGTACACGACAGGTCCAAGGTAGAAGTGAAGAACCACCTCAGCAGATATGTTACTTCAGGGGTCAGCAGCCTACAGGAGGGAAGGAACAGTACACAAGCAGTTTATGAATGGCATAAAGCAAGGACAGAAGTGTGAGCTCTGGTGATTTTGAGAGAAATGTCCATGCCAGGCAGGGGCTCCTGGTTTCAAAAGTCTGGACACTGGAGGGGTTGCTGCATCCTGTGAGGGAAGGTACTACCAACCAACCACCCAGGAGCCTGACGCCACTGCGAGCATCAGCATGTTCTGATGTGCATGCCACTCCTGTCCACTACCAAACTAGGGTGAAGTCCGGGGACTGCCCTGGCCCAGGTGCAGGACCTTGCATTTGGCCACGTTGAACCTCATGAAGTTCACATGGGCCCACTTCTCAAGCTTGTCCAGGTAAAAAATTTAAGTCTTTTGCTGTTTTCTCCATTTATACTCCTTCAGAGTAACTGTATGATTTTAAATAACTCCTACTCCTACAAGCGTTTCTCTACAGACAATAGGTTTGCCGAGTCCCACGATGTGGAACTTAAATGGTGCATCTTTTAGCAAAACACTTGCTTCTGAGCAGAAGAAGAGATGCATGTGCAGGTACAGGGGAAAACCTTACCCCAAAAATCAACCCTGGGAGCCAGTGTTATCAGATCAGCAGGTGGCATAAGGCACTACACATCAGCTCACAGCTCCAGTGGCACTAGGCAGCCTGGCAGCGGCGGATGATCTGGCACAACGCACTCCAAATATGAAAAGAAGGTAAACACCTAACACCCATGAAGTGCTTTAGCTCTTATCTAGTCTGATTACAGTAGGACAGGCATGTGTAACGAGGGCACGAATGGCGGACGGGGACAAGGGGGAGGAGCCGCTGGGGAAGCCCCT
>NW_010289962.1:0-1579 GCF_000700745.2 Antrostomus carolinensis | reverse complement strand
CCCAATCCCTCCCTCCTACCCCCTGAAATTCATGAGACACCTCATTCCTCTTCACTATCCAAACAACAAACAGAGAAACTGATTTTCCGAAGCCAAAGCGCAGGAGTATAAAGGTGTTTTACTACAGACCTCTCAGTCTGGCGCTGATCAAAAAAGCCCAACTCATCTTCGGAAAGAAAAAAAAAGTCTGGTCAATGCCACGGTTTTGTTTGTGATGCTTAATTTCAGTTAAATCTCTTCAAAATAATAATTTTATGGGTTTGTTTGGGTTTTTTTCCTTGGGAGAAGAGAGGGGAGGTCAGGATTGTAACCAGACCGTTTGACGGTGTTGGGAAGTTCTTGAAAATAATAATAATAATTAAAAAAAAAAAGCAAACCAGAGAAAAGCTGCAACAAATAAAGCCCGTTCTTCACAACCGTGCGTGCAGCAGCCGGGTGCGCGGGGCTCCGCGGGCGCGGAGGGGATCCCCATCTCCTCAGGGTTGGGGGGTATGGAAGGGCCACGGCCACCCTGCCCCGTCCCCGCTGAGTGACATTGCCGGTGAGTGGGGAAAGGAGAAACGTTTGGACTGCTCAATTCGCTACAAATTAGGTCACAAATATTGTGTACAGTTTGTAGTAAAACACCTCAGACATTTAAAAACGCTAGGTAAGTCTTTAAAAATGCAAAACTAGTCTATTGTAAAACAGATTCACCTGAAATACAGCTGATAGAACCAAGGCGCTGGAAGGTTATTCATAGGCACACATCTGTCTTTTCCTTTTCTGGCGTGGATTTTTTTTTTTTCCTTTTTATTTTTTTTCCCGTGGGTTTTTTTTTCCCCTTTTCCCTGTGTTTTTTTTTTTTTCCTTTTTTTTCCCCGTGTTTTGTTTTTTTTTTTCCTTTTCCCCATGGCATTTATTTTTCCTTGTGGGTTTTTTTTTTTTTCCATTAATCTTGTTGGTTGTTGTTTTTTTTTTTTTCCTTGTGGATCGTTTGGTTTTTTTTCCTTGTGGGTCTTTTTTTTTTTTCCTTGTGGGTCTTTTATTTTTTTTTCCTTGTGGGTCTTTTTTTTGTTGTTGTTGTTTCTTTTTTTCCCCCGTGGTTTTCTTTTTCCCTTGTTTTTGTTTTTTTTTTTCTTCCTTCGTCCTAGTAGAGATCGAAAACAAACGTCTGCGAGTAAACACCGCGTACGGATCAGCGGAAAGGTCGGAGAGATAGAGAAAAAAAATCAAACCAACAAAAAAACCAACAAAATATTGCCCAGGTTGCGGGGGAGCCCCCGCTCCACCTCTCCCGCCTCTCGGAACCGCATAAGTTAAAGCCCCGGCGGAAGATCCGCGCAGTCCTGCCTTGCCCGGCCGGTCAGAGGTCGTGGCAGGCCGTGTCCGTTTTCACGCCGTGGGAGTAGACCTCATGCTGGGGTTGCTCTCCCGGTGGGGTCATCCTCTTCTCCTTCTGCCGTCGGTTGCAGAACCAAACCCGCACCACCTCCTTCTCCAGCTGCAGGCTGTCGGCCAGCGAGGAGATCTCCTGGGCGGCCGGTTTGGGACACTTGAGGAAGTGCGTTTCCAGCACGCCCTTGACACTCACCTCGAT
>NW_010289961.1:0-249 GCF_000700745.2 Antrostomus carolinensis | reverse complement strand
GGGAAAAACAGAATCAATATTTGTAGCATATCACCAGGTGAATCCATTGTGTTATGACAATGCGAGGCTGGGGATATGCACAATGAACGGGAAAATGTATTGGATGGGAAGAAATGTTAAATTTGATAGCAAGTTTACCTTGAACAGAGACCCAATCATATTGGATTTGGCACAGGCAAATGATGATAGAGTGTGCCTGGAATATGACCGGGTTGTCTGTTTCACGAAAAATAAAGATGGTAAGGATCC
>NW_010289960.1:8789-12827 GCF_000700745.2 Antrostomus carolinensis | reverse complement strand
CCCGCCTCCCCCAAGGGTTGTATGGTACTTCCAGCAATGCCAAGGGACTTTGGACTCACCCAGCTAAGCAGGACATTCAAAACTGACCCCCGGGTTTGCAGGCAGTGTGACTTTTATCATCCTTCATGTTCCCGTTGTTTTGACAGGTTCCCACAGCCAGCGTCACCATAGAAGGAGCTTCTGCCCTCAACCGTGTCCGCTGGGCCCAGGCTGGGAAGGAGGTAGCAGTTGGTGATTCAGAAGGCCGCATATGGATCTATGATGTTGGAGAGGTATTATTATTGGTTTGTTGGGGTTTTTTTAAAGCTCAGCTCCTGGAGAATGCTATATCCAAGTGTGAGAAAATGTGTATCATAACACATGAGTAGGACACCTCCAAAGAATAAGCCAGATTTCTTTCAGTGGAATCCCTGTTGATTTTGGGTTGCCAACAGTGTGTTAGTGGTAAAGCTATCTTGCAAAAGAGTTAACTAGTTAAAGTCTGATGAGAGAAGTATTTTTTTAAAGTTTTCAGTGTTTTTAAAACTTTTTTTTTAATGGGTCTGTGGGTACAGTTGGAAAAAGTTACAAAGGAACATAAAAAGGAAAATAGAGTGCAAAAAGAAGGTGTGTTGTTCTGAAGTTGGTTCTGAAAGATTCACCTTTTATACTCCAGTATCTCTTATTTCATGACTGGCCTAACGCTGTCAGTTTTTCTCAGCGTGACATGTATGAAATAGATCTGTTATTTTAATACTGAATAATGCTGATTATGTCTGGATATGTGCAAAAGTACTAACAGGAGGAAATGAGAGGTGTCGTTGCGGAGGATGGTAGGTGCCTGTGTGGTAAAGAATATGTAGGTGCTGAGAAATAGCAGGATGCATATTCTGTGTCTGAGACTGCTCTCAATTCACCTTGCTACATCTTATAAAAAACATCTAAACTGCAGTGTGTTTGGCACTGATGAAATGTACCTCTTTGTTGATGAATATGGTATGAAGTGTTCTGTCGGCATTACAATCCCTTGGAACAGTTAAGGGTGAATCTCTGAGCAATCAGCTTTTATGTAGAGAATTTGTTTTCCATCATTATCTGTGATAGGATACTGAGATATCCATCTCTACACGGTAGGGAAATATTATAGAATACATACAGAGTTATCTGTAACTCTCATAAAGCGATTTTATGGCCCATAGCAAAATTGCTTGTGCATGACTCATTTTTGGATTGCATTCACTTGTGCAGGAGTTGCCTTTCCTCACAAATGTTTGCTGAAACTTCTTTCTGTATTGTTAGCTTAATTTCTAAATTGCCTAAGGTTACTGTGTTCAGATTTCCACTATGCCACTGGCAGGTCAGGCTGTTTTTATTTATTTTTCATTTTTGCATGACTGTTCCGAAAAGGTGTTTTTTCTGTCTTCCAAGTGATATGACAGGCTATGGAAATGTCTTTGATGACAGCGCAGTCTAATCTTGTCTAGGAGCCTAGACAGGCTGTAGAAATGCCTCTTTCTGCATATCATACAGCAAATCATTTACAGGGTTGTATTACCCTTGCAAGCTCAGAAAATAGATTTAGTGTTCTATGCAGAAGAAGTAATATTTAAGTTTTTGGCCTTTCGTCTGTATAATCAGACTTCAGCTTGCAAAGTGAATCACAGTGATTTGTTCAGATGAAAAAGAAAGACAGGCTTCTATTACTTGAACAGGAAAAAGAAAAAAAGAGTCTTTCAGCAGAATTTCTGTGTGAGTCCAGATCAGTGCCACATAATGTGTTCTTCTTCACAGATGTTGCATGCCCTGCCTGTGCAGAGCCCCAGTGTCTCCTCATCAGCTCCATACAAACTTAGGCAAGCAGATGGATGTATATCCACGTGGCTGCTGACAGGTCATGGGCCATTGCCACCCCTCCTCCTCTTCCATAATGAATGCAGGAGTTCATTAATTCGTTGCCTGGTTCATTTTGGAAGTATCAGTCTCTGCAGTAATTCCCATGCCAAATTTAGGAGAGGTGGTCTGGTCTGCAACAGCTTCAGATACTACCAGGGCTGCTGTGTTATTAGTGGCTTTTTCTGGTTTAAAAAAAGAAGGGTGCTCATCTATTCTCCAGTACAACTCTTTGCACTATAAAGCCTTAAGTGAGTGCAGCACCTGGCAGCACCTAGGTTTCTGATTTGACCCTGCAGTATTGCGAAGCCTGGTGCTAAGCTGCAACAGTTGGCCTTTCAGCAATAGCACTCTGCCTGTCTTCTACAGCATCAGCTTCTGAAAAGGCCTCATCCCTGGAAGAATTCATCCTTGTCTAACTGATAGCTCAGTAGCATCCATTTATTTGAAGGTGGATCTCTTTGTTTTGTGAAGATGGGTGCAATTACTTGCATTAGAAAGTCAGCAGGCCACTTTACAAAAACCATAAATGCACTCACCAAAAACATTAATGCTCCACTTACACAGCAGCCTTTTTAAAACCTCTGTTTTCTCATGACTGTTCCAAATACCACATTAGATCAGCTGTAAATTCATAAAACGTGTTCCATCGGAAAAAAATGTGATTATATTTGTGTTATAATAAAGCAGTGTCTTTGAATTCCGCATTACTATATAAACAATTTTTCTTACCTGTTTAAACAGACAGAATTGACTACATGGATTTTGATCAGAGTAGAAAACATCAGGATATGAAATCTTTAAGGAAAAAATTCAAGTGGTAGAGAATTTTTACTTTGGGAGATTCGTCACGGTTTTAAGGAACTATTCTAGAGAAGAGTAAAGTTTACTGGTGCTATTAACCCGTATGATGTAAAGGGAAAACATTACATGGCCTAAGTGAAAACATAAGACATGAGGTCTAACCTTGCATCCTTTGTGAAGGCAAGGAGTGTGAGATGAGGGCTGGTTTGCTTGGGTAGGAATTTAGGATTTGGCCCTTTTTGATACAGTATTCAGTTGCAGTCTTTATGACACAAGACATGGCAGAAACATGAAGAACGTGGCAGGGTCCATGACCAGGGAGTTAAAAATAATGGTGATATTTTCAGTTAGGCTGTATAATGTTATCTCCTTAGAGAATGTACTTCTAGTTGTTTGATTTCAGCATCGTGTCTGAAAATAACTGAACACATTTATTTTCACAGTGAGGGGTCTATTTTCTCCTCAATGCATGTGCTTTATGCCCATTAGCATTAATGGGAGTTATACACACACTTCCAGGGGAGAGGAGACTTAAATAGTCCATATAGATGTGCTCTTGTGGATCAGTAACCACTATTTTAAAGAATGTGAATTATAAAATGAAATAAAAACCCAAACTAACACAAAAAAATCTGATTGTTTCAGTGTGATGGGATCTTAAACCTATATAACTTAACCAGAGAATATAATCAGTCATTGTAAATATACTTAATTCTCTAAATATTTAAACTTTTGCTAGTCTAGTAGTTGAGATATTATTGTGATAGTATGTATAACGTATTTTAGCTCCTGTGGTCTTACAGTTTATTTACTGGGCAGCAAGTTTTCTGTATGCTAGAAGTTGATTTTAACAGAACATGGACCACTGACTATAGATTTATTCACATGTCCAAATGATTGATAGTTAGACCTAACTGCATGTCTCTTCTGTAGATATATTTTCTAGAAAGCTTGCTCGCATTGTGCATGCTTCAGTGATGTTACGCAGTTGCCGCTGTCATAAATATTCTCTAACCACCACGTTTGTTGCTTACTTGGCTTATTGAGAATGCTCTTTGCACCTTTGGTTGTGAAAGAAGCAGCTCTTCATCCACCTTCCTTCCCTCCCTCCCCATTAATCTCTTCCAGGTCATATTCTGCTTGCACTGTGAATAAACAGATAGCAACTGTAAATCAATTATTTATTATTTGATTGTAATAAAATATAAAGTAAATTTGCAGCACAGGATTGGAGAGTTTGCAACTGTAGTCACAAGGAGCTTATTACTGTACATTATTTTGTTGAACTAGTTAAAGGACAAACTATTGCATGTGTTTGGGGGTCTATTTGACAGTTGATTCTAGTCATGCTTTTAAAGGGTGACT
>NW_010289960.1:0-8748 GCF_000700745.2 Antrostomus carolinensis | reverse complement strand
TTCCCTAAACCATCCAGGAAAGCTGGCTCTGCCAAAGAAAGCAGTTACCTGGGATTCTTTACACAGTTATTACCTCTGTCCTCCTTTCTTTGCAGTGAAACATTGATGTTTATGGACTTTGTTAGGTTTCAGAGTCAGTATCTCCTTCAGCCCTTTTGGGGCCGCTGTGTTCGGTTGTTTGTGTACTTCCTCATTTGCTCCGTGATGGGTGTTAATCCCAAAGCTCATTTTCAAGTACATGACGAGGGAGGAGCTGGCAACTGCCTGAAATATGTGGATGAAGTGGTACAATAAGGAATATCCCACTGGTGCCTATAAGATAATTTCCTTTGATTTCAGCAGCCTTTAACAGCTGCTCTATGTTTCTCAGGGTTCTAGACAGAGAGAAATGCATATTTGTGACCAGCTCTCACATTTCAGCATGGCTATTGAGTCACTTATTTTTCTGGGTGGAGTGGGAAGGTTTGGTATTTTGTACTCCTATCTTGAGATCCCTGTGTTTCACTATAGATTTCATACAGAAAACATGTTCAGCATCTCTTTCATGCAGTTAAAAACTGCTGTAGCCCAGAGAGAGAAATACGAAACTAGGTGTTGTGTCATGTAGCTAACAGGTAGGTTTTCCAGTAGGCTTACTTTTGCCATCGTAACGCTCCTGTAGAGCATATATTGAGCTAGGAAATGTTTTTGCTAAAAAAGCAGAGTTGAGACTCACCATAAAATACTTTATTTTAAAATCTGTGTTGAATTACAAGTATTCTTGGAACACAGATAAATGGCTCACACACATATTGTGAAGGCAAATCTGAGCAATAATAAGGGGTTGTGCTTACAACCAAGTTTTATTCAAAAGCATTCAGAGATCAGGTAGTTGCAACAACATGCACAATCCAGGCATAAAGGATAATTAAATGGATTGTGAGGCAATGCCTGAATTTCACCATTGATATTTTTGCTAAGGAGGTTGGAATGCTGGCCTCAGAAAATGTTTCAACAAAGCAGAATCTCTTTAAGAGTTGTTGGAAAATGTAAAGAGCTAAGGTTTTGATTTGCCTCCCCTCTGCCCCCAGTTTTATAATGTTCAGCCTTGAGAGTCTTTTAAAACTGGAAGGTCTTAGAGATGACCAAAAGAAAAAAAGAGAGAGAATGACAGCATACTAGGTACTCCAACTTTTTACTTTAATAATATCTGAAATATTGAACAGTACAAGCTCTTCGTCCCTTGTCATTTGAATTTTGACTGATATAGCCAATATTCACAAAGGGATTTTTGAAGTAGGTTAAATAAGAACTCCCTAATGAAAAAAATGCACTAGTTTGAAATCAGTCAATTTAATTACTATGTTTTATGAAGGCCATTAGCCATTGCTGATTACTAGGGTGATAAAATCTTTAAGCTTTGGTAGCCTCCATAGGGGGTGAGCCAATCTAAGTAGAGCAAAGTCCAGTCATTATCACCCTAAATACTTGTGTTTCTCATTACAATATTCATTACTTTAGGTTACTGTGAATGCTTTTGGGTCTTTATGTACGCACTGTTTTATTCTTCTGTAGAAAAACAATGTTGAAATTCAAACAGTGTTGGTAAGTTAAAACCAAGCATTTATACACTTTTACAGTTTCAGATGAGGCTTGGCTACAACCAGACATAGAAATGCGTACATTTATGCCTGTGAGTACCCCTGTATTCTCCTATTCAGGGCTGCATGCTTGTCCTGATAAGAAATGGGGAAGGACATGAGTTACCTTATTCATTCTGTCTGTTTTGGTACTTAAATAAGCTGGAATGGAGGCTTGTGTTCCTAATAACAATCTTTATTAGGAAAGTACTTTTCAAGAGGAAAAACTGAGCTATGATCTAACTAATCTGACTTACCCAGGGCTGGTTGCTGTGGGTTGGATCTGTTTATCCCCAGTGCCAGTCTGGGGGCTTGCACCTCCCTTTTTTCCTGCCACCTCTTCACATCCTGCAGCATCACTGCTTCTCTGCCTGTCTCAATCACCTTCATTGTGGCCTTCTGACTACAAAGCAGTTTCATAAAAACATTTTTATTTAAAAGATGACTTCAAAATAATTTCCCCTCTTGTTTAAAAATGTGTATTTTTTGAAAATGTTTGAGACATATCAGGGAGAGATGTGGATCTGGGCTACTGGGAGAGGAGAGTAGCCTGTAGAAAGAAGCTGAAGTACTTGGTGTGACTAGCCAAGAAAGTCTGAGCCTGGTGGCAACAGAGATGATTCATGTACTTACAGAGACAGGAGTGCTTGGGGCCAGAGAGGGAGAGCTAGTGAACCTGAGGACCGGCTGCCACCAGCGCATGTGGCTGCAAGCTGGCCATGTATTCATCTGAGTCAAAAATTAAAAGAATATTTTTAACTTGCAGAAAGCTGAAGTTCCAGAGCAGGTAGGGACAGTGGGACAAACAGCGTCTCGAAGGGGAGCCTGTCCACAGGATGTTGTGATGTGCTTGGGTGTGATGCAGCAGTGGGTCGCACCTGACGTGCAGGGTCGCTCTCTTGTCCATGCCATGCCGGACACTTGTTCTTGGTAAAGACAGAGTTTCTTCTGTTTTACTATATATGTAAATGAACATGAAATTCCACTTTCATTTTACTACCAGAATATTACTTGTTAAAACTAAAGGAGGAAGTACCAGATTTTTAATTAAGCTACCCTTTCTCTCATTTGTTGATTAGACAATGGAATTAAATGGGCATTAGTGAAAACAAACAGAAAGGGTGGAGTGAGGGGGTTAAATAGTAATCTTAAAAATTCAAGTGATTCTTTATCCTTACCTTCCAGTTGCTTATGATTAAATATTTCAGTAGGTCTCCAGAGACAGCTTACTAGCTCCCTGGAGAATTCAATGGGGTAAAAAGATGTCAGTTTCCAATATGGTACAAATATATTTTATAAGAATTCCTAAGCTCCTCCTCATATGAAATAAACAGCTTAAGAAAACCAGTCAACCAACCAGCAAAAACGTGGCTCCAGTCCTTTTTATTCATTTGCACAGTACTTTTAAAGCCGACGTATGTTTCCTTTTCCCTTGCAAAGGCCCAGGTCCTCCCCCTGCAGAGAGGATCAGAGAGAACAAGCCACATGTGACAGGAGTTAATCATGTAGTTTAATGCACTATTAGAAGGCACTCAGATAACGAAGTGATGAGAGCAGCAGAAGCTGTAAGAGATCATTCCCTTTCTGGGCAGTAAAGTCCGCGGGAGGGGGAGAAGGGAGAGCTGTATGTGACAGGCTTCCTGTTTTTTTTGCTGAGCTGGGAAACACTGTAAAGGGCGAGAGAGAAAGGAGAAATGCAGGCTCCCCATCAGACATACCAGTCTGTCCGCTATATGTTTAGCACATCAGCACTACTGGTGGCTTCACTACTAGCTCCTCACTTACTGCTTCTCCTGAAAACCTTTCAAGAGGCTTAGTGGAAAAGATAATCTGGGTCCAAGCTTTCCAGGGTAGTTGTAGGTGAGGCAGTGGAGGTTGGTCTGCCCCATCCTGACCTGGAACACCAGCCCGGGACAGAGCTGAAGCCAAGGCATGTTAATAGTGTCACGGAGTATATATTTTAAACATCTAGTTAGTTTGTTGGGTGATATTTTCTCTGAAAGTTTCTACTCCTTTTCTGATGTAAAAAAAAGTGTTACTGAAAAATGTTTATAGCTTTAAGTAACAGAGAGTATGAAACGGGAAAAGTAACAAATGCAAAATTTAGTTTAAGCTCAGTTTGTGTGCAGCAATTTGCAAATTTCATTGAAATTCACGTGTTATCATTGTGGTATAAAACACTTCTGAAACAAGAGCTGCTTTGTGTAATTGATTTTCTTCACAATGCTTCTGTGGTTTCAACCTGTCACATACAGGAGCATTTTATTTTGAGAATTCTTAACTACTTTTCAATCTTTTTTTATGGTTTGTATTTTGAACATGAAAAAATAGTTAATTTGTGACTTGGAAAGTAACAGTTAAACCTAAAATATGAACTGAGGATAACTTGGGGCCTTAATACATCCTATTCAGTGGCTAAAATTCCATATTCAGTGTTTAATTTAAATGTGAAATGTATCCTCCAGTGCCTAGAGTGATGGAAAAGTCTATGTCTGAAATGGGAACAAACAAACAAACAAACAAAAACCCAACAAAACAAAATCCCTTGCTATTTCATGGATGAGCTTTTGCAGATAATGGAATGTGTGCAGAATCTCAGGGAAGGCAGCAACTCTCCTGTAAACCAGAATCTTTGAGCAGTTCATAAGCTGCTTTTGGTGAGAGTCCATTTGCCAACTGGGAGCCAAAAAGCTGTGGCAAAAGTCCTTTACAGTTCCTATTCTGCCAGATTTTCTGGCATGAATCATGGCATGGACACGGATGACTTGGTTTGGAAAGGAAGCAAAGTGAGCTGAAGACACCATGATTTATTTCTTCCCTGAGGCAATAGTCCTTCACTCAGCTGAACTTCCAGGGAGGCACCTTTGCCAGTGCAGCCACCCCTCAAGCTGAAGCTCTAGTATTTCAAGTAAAAATTATGGGGCTGTTTTTCCAATCAATGTAGTTATCAGTAAAAAAATTTAGATATTGGAAAGAACAATAGGTTGAAGGCTTCTTACCCTCTAGTTTTGATCCATTGGGTATTTTTAGGCTTTCTAGTGCAGTGATGAGAACTGATAACATGATTTGGTGGTGAGGAATTCTCCTGATCCCTTAGCTCCAAGCATTAAATGTCCTGAAACTCATGCAAAAAATTACAGGATTTTTCAATGACTTTGAGAAATGGCAATGAAAGCAGGACTGAGATCGCCATGGGAGATGCATGTCAGGCAGCGTGTCTCACTATTTTTCTTAATCGACCTGGAAATTGATGACCTTGCAGAAGTGGTGGAAAGGTAGGAACTGCAAAAACTTTGCTGCTTAGGGCACCACCTCTTTTGAAGCAAAATTGTTAGCTTTTCTGAAGCATGGCAGATGTTCTTTCTGCTCTTGTAGCTAATTAATTATATTAAATCTCTTTTGTTTCCAAGAACTTCAACAGGCCAATAGTCTCCGCCATTGAAAGTACCACTAGAGATCCATAGGAAAGGATTCCCACAGCGTGACGGCTGAAAGCACCCCGGTGTGCTGAAGAACAGATAATAAGCGTATAGCTTAATGTTTGTATTTTGAAAATAGGAGATGATCTAAGGAAACAAAAGTAATTGAAATTTCATCTTTCAGTCATCTCTTTCAAGATGACTGGTGATTACTCAGTATTTTATCCTCTGTAGTCGATATTAAGCGCAGCATTTTGATATATTAATTGAGGGAAGCAGAATCTGTTTGATAGCTTGGACATCATTATTTCTGGTTAATTTGGGAGAGCCTGGGCCAACTCTGATATTATAGGTGGAACTGTAGTGTTGACTGCAATTGAAGATACTTTCCACTTCCTTATTTTCTTTTCCATATGCTCTGTCAAGTTTTAATCCTTCAGGCTGAAGTTTTCCATAGTTTGTATTTGCTTCCAGCACAGGTTTTAGTTGTTTCTTACTTTTCTTTCTTTTTTTTTTTTTTAAATATTAAAGACAGTATCATAACACAAAATGAAAAACGTGCTCAAATTGAGGGACTTAGCCTTAACTCTGACATTGCTTATATTTGAAGTGCTACAGTGTGCAGTTTTAATGTTCTGTTAACATGCATTTGTGTGTCATGCATGTATAATTTACTAACAACATTTTAGTCTGTTCTCCTGTCAGACTGGCATTGAGATGACTGCTGCAGACAGAGGACTTAGTTTAAAAAAGAATTAATGGGCATTCAAACGCTTTAGTTCCTATGTAGGCCCTTATATACAGTGTATCTTTGCGAATTACATATAAATTACTAAAATAACATCGCTGTTTGCTTGGTATTCAAAACATAATTTACCATCAACTGTGTAACAATCCAGCAGCTACTGTTCTCCTTAGGAGAAAAAGTGGAAGTTTGCTGAAAATGGATTCAGTTTCTGTTTGAGATTAAGCTTTTTTTTTTTTTTTTTGTCATATAAGCTAATATTTTGTCTCCTTTTTACTGTGGCAGCACTAGTTAAATCAGACCCTGCTGGTGAATTGCAAAGAAATAAATCACAACAGACATTAATCTAAATGAGGGCTAAGTAATTAACTTCATAGAAGGGTGGTGTATACTGTGTCTGTGACACTAGACTGACTGCTGTGCATAGAATAAATGCAGTATTTAGGCTGCCTATGGTATTCCACCCCTTCAATTAAGTAAACAAATATATATAGAGCTACTCTGGAGTGTATCCTTTGTGGTCTAAACACTGTATCTTATTAAAATCATCTGCATGCAGTATGTGGGGTTTGAGTTCCTGCCAGTGGTTTCATCCATTGTTAACAGTGATGCTCAGCTCTCCCAAGAGTTAAATACAGTGGTACTGTAGTTATGTGGAAAGGGTGCTCTTGGTTACTTTGGTGGCCATTTCATAGCATATTACCTCCCACTTTGTTTCCATCCATGTGTGTGGCATAGGGTGTTGCCTGGAAAAATATAGGCTTTTTCAGGAAAAAAAAATCCATATAGGTTGAGAAAAATATCAAAGGCGGTCTGTAATTGATTCTGGGGGGTAAGACCAGGGCCAGAATAGGTGCATGCCTGCCTGCTCTATGTGTGTGTATCAAGATATTTAATATTTACATTTACATATCTGTTTTCACCTCAATGATAGTGATAAAATATCTGTCGAATTACAGAAGATAGGATCAGTTGCTTAAAGCGGAACTAAAATTCTCGGTTTTCATTTGTAAGTATTACGATGCTCATTCTGCAAGTGCTCTCTTTTACCTGGAAAATTAGACTGACTGTCTCTTCCACTTTTTAGAAAACATCAAGCTGAAGTAGTTATATTTTATCATCGTTAAAAATATTTTTACCTACAATGTCATAACTGCATTCAGATGTTAATCCATTGCAGAAAGTATTTGCAGCAGATTCCTTTTTAATACAGCACTTAATTTTAGAGGGTGATGTGGACAATGTGGGTTGACAAAAATTCTGCTTAGAGAAAATAGCTAAAATGATATTCACCTAAAGCTACGTTTCTGTGATGATGCTATTAAGTTGAAAGAATATAAAAATGGCGATAAACCACATAACAAATAACTTAGTGTGAAGTCTGAGATTTTAATCATTAAAGTTAGTTTACCAGACTTGCTGTTTTCCACAAACTCAAATTAATCTGAATATTTTCTAAGCTTTAATTAACTGTCTCTTCAAAGAGTGTTTAACTTGCCCTTCTCGAAAGTTATAATAGCAACAGAATATTTTAGAGATGAGAGGAACATTAATTTTCATATAGTTTTTCTTTTCCCTGCTGGATATGAAATTTTTTTGCAAATATGGCTGTGTTGAAGTAGGGACAAGTAAAAAGGATTGTCTAAAATAAGGTGAGCCTTTGCCTCCAAACAGCAACAAACCCAAATGCAACTAAAAAAAGATGCCTGTTAATCAGAAAGTTTCTGATCTCTAGGAGTATGGTGACTAGCTATAGAAACCCATCAACTTGGATCAGAACAGGGTTTTCTGTATATAAAAATAAGAAGGCATTGTGCTTCTACAAAATGTGTTTGAATGGGTCTCAGATTTTTGACTCTGGAACTGCTGTCACCCTTGTAGTGTCTTGGACCACCATGCAGGCTTGTCTGCAAATGTCTAATTGAAAACAGTGTGTGGCAATAGGGCTGCACGGGCCGGCTGCAGACCACATACTTTGGCAGATCGTTCCAAGTTGTGGTGTAACGGTTCATTTTCAGATTCTCCTTTTACACCTGTGTCCATGGGACGTGTGTGTTAGAAGCGATTATAGACCATTCTGGTTGGAAAAAATTCACCCTTTCAGAACAACCCTTCTGTCAGAGACAACACCGAGGAAGTTCTTCCCATGGCTGTTTTTGCTTTGAGGTGCAAAAGGGGCCCAAGATAGTTGGTTAACGTTCAAGGACCACTTCTTCCAGGCTCAAGATCAGTTGATCAACTCAAGATCAGTTCCCTCATGGTTAAACAGGGAACTGCTGGGCAAACTCAAGGGAAGAAGAGAGTCTACAAATCATGGAAGGAGAGGCTGGTCACTTGGGAGGAATATAAGACTGTTGTCAGAGGATGTAGGGAGGCAACTAGGAAAGCTAAGGCCTCCTTGGAATTAACCCTCGCAAGAGAGGTCAAGGACAACAAAAAGGGCTTCTTCAAATACACTGCAGACAAAGCCAACACTAGAGGCAACATAGTCCCACTGCGGAATGGGGTGGGTGCCCTGGAGACAGAAGATCCAGAGAAGGCAGAGTTACTGAATGCCCTCTTTGTCTCTGTCTACTCTGCTGGAAGCTGTCCTGAGGAGCCCCATACCCCTGAGGCCCCAGAGGAAGTCAGGATAGAGGAGGAGTTTGCCTTGGTTGATGAGGACTGGGCTAGGGGTCAATTAAGCAATCTGGACATCCATGAATCCATGGGTCCTGATGGAGTGGACCCACAGGTGCTGAGGGAGTTGGAAGAAGTCATTGCTAGGCCACTTTCCATCATCTTTGATAAGTTGTGGGGAACAGGAGAGGTGCCTGAGGACTGAAGGAAAGCAAATGTCACTCCAGTCTTCAAAAAGGGCAAGAAGGAGGAGCCGGGTAACTACAGACCAGTCAGCCTCATCTCCATCCCTGGGAAGGTGATAGGACAACTTACCCTCAGCACTATCTCTAGGCATATCAGGGAT
>NW_010289959.1:6262-26328 GCF_000700745.2 Antrostomus carolinensis | reverse complement strand
AACAAGATCAGACCCAGTACCGACCCCTGGGAAACACCGCTAGTTGCAAGCCTCCAACTAGATTCTGCACCCCTGATCACAACCTTCTGAGCTCTGCCAGTCAGCCTGGACTCATATAGGCCTGTCAAGAAATAAGGTACCCAGGCAGAAAAGTCACACACGCTTCCAATGTGTCATAAAAAGTCTAGAGACTGCGAGCAAATGAAGAAGTGCCAACTCAAGAATTAATACTGTTTTTACCTTTGCTGGAGGGCCTGTAGGGTTGCCTCCTTCAGGCCTTCCTTGTCAGCCTGTTCCTCAGTATCTTCAATACTCTTCAGTAACTGTTCTTTACGTTCCATGAAAGATCCACACAAGGCTGCAAGAGCTTCTGCCTCAGTCTGTTTGGTTCCCAGCAGGTTTTGAACTGCTTCCAGTTCCAAGCACAGATTATCCACCACAGCCCTGCAGGAGGTCCTCTGCTCAGAAATGCTGTGTTTTAGATGATACTGGGCCTTAGTAAGAGAACCATCCAAACTGATGGCAACAGATTCCAGCTTGTTAACATCTTGAATAGCATCATTAAGTTCCTTCTCCAGTAATTCAGATTTAGCTTTATCCATATTTCCAGTTTTCTCCACTGTCTGCTTCAGCTGGTGGAGCACTCCTGTTGCAGCACTATGGAGCTCCAGGAATACCCGCAGCTGATCTAGAGCCTCTTGTCTTTGGCAAGTTATTTGACTTGCCTCCTGGAAGATCTGAAAGCAATCTTCAGTCTTTCTCTGCAATGTCTGCTGGTCCTCTGGGCAGATGCAAGAACACAATTTATCTACATGTTTCTTCAGCATTTGTAACTGCTGTTTCTTACTTTCAACTTCCATTGAATGGCTCTATGGGAAAGAAAGAAAATAGGACTGGGTTTCTTCTTCCAAGCAAAAGCTCAGAAAACATTTTAGTACTAAACTCAGGAGCAAAACAAGTACTACTGAGGGGTTTTCAGTAAGTGACTGCAACAGCATCTCAGTTTTCAAACAAATAAATCACCTCATGCTAGTTTTTGCTTAATATTTAGCTGAATACACTGTACAATTTCTCTGTCTTTAATATTTGCATCCAAAATTTTACCTTGTTGTGAGATGCAGCTAGTCGTTGATCAGCTGTGTTGATCTCTGAAGTGGCTTGTAGTTCAGCGAGAAAATGCTTAATCCAATCTGAAAACCTGAGCAGGAGCTCATCAAACTGCCCATGCTCAGCAACAAGAGATTGAAGGAAGCTGATCCTATAGGATGTCAGATGTAAATATGAAAGCACTTGATGTAAATTAATTATTTCCCATAATCAAAACCACAGTTGATTGAACAGCATTAAAATCAATACCAGGTGGAAGGAAAGAATGAAACGTTAATTTATGTTACAAATGTGATGACTGCTGTGTTAATTTCTTAACTGGGGAACAGCAAGACACTTGAAATTATCAGTTTGGCTCTTTCCTGTTTCCACTGTTTTATTCATGTCAGCTGTCAGAAGTGCCCCAAACAGTCAAGGTATGTTCTTCAACTTTTCTTCACGGGAGTAGTCCCAGCAAAGAGAATGATATTGGTGGAAGCTAAACTTGTTTGCAGATATAACAATTCTGTTTTCTCTATCATCTGCAACACTGCATGTAAGGTGAGGGTCTCATTAATTTAGGCAGGGGTGAGTAACTGCATGCTCAACTGCCACTAAAGTAAGTGAAGGTCAAATCTGCTCAGAGGAACACAATTCAAAGAAGGAATGTGTCCAGAGAAATACTCAGCGCCTAGTAGAACCAAGCTTATAAACCTCAACCTTTTAAAAGGGCATTGTCATTTACCTTCTCATTTCCCTTAGAAATTTTTCTCCATAATTTTCAACAAGAAATGCTATGTGAAAGATCTTTATAATGTAAAACATTCATATTGATAAAGCACCTAGAAAATGATGTCATTGATGAGGGTCTATTATTTAAGCTCCTTTACAAATACTAAAATGTGTATGTTCATCACCAAAACAATTGAAAACTAAATATATGACATTATGGTTTCAAAAAAGGAGGCCGTGTTCCTGAGCCTACCGTGAGCCAGCAGCCTAACAATTGAGCATTTACAGTATTTATGGCAAATGAAAACTTCAAAGTGGGTTTAAAAGATAATAGTGTGGCTTCAGACAAGATAAAGCATAAAACTGAAAAAAGGAAGAGCTGATATTACAGATTTTGGAAGTAACTTTGGAAGCAACTTGGGAAATTGTAACTGAGGAAACACAGCCTTATCTTCATTTCCTGCCCCACATTCCTTCAAACAGAACTCTTCTATCAAAAAAAAAAAAAAAGGGAGAGATTATGCCAAAAAACCCCAGCATGATAAATCTGTGGTATTCTCCACACCCCATTTCTGGATGCTCAGAGTTCAACTAGATTCCTCATCTGGGTATAGTTACTCTCACGTAACATGTAAAAAACATCCCGAAGCACAAACCTTTTATTGACAGTTTGTGGTAAAGCTTTCCACCTCTCATCCAGGTCTTCAAATTTTTCTTTTATTGTTTTCACACACTGTTCGGAAGCTGTTGGGAATAGTGACTCATTTAACTGTAACAGGCTCACATAGATCGAAGCATGGGACTCAATATCTGCTTGCAAATCCTGGGAAAACAATGGAATGTACAGCCTTTAGATTAAATATGACATCATATTTATGCAAAATAACAGAAGTTATAAAAAATCAACTAGGAATTTCCAATACGCCATTTTGAGACAAGTGAATGAGAGCAGTCAAATCCTTGGAGGAACTGAGGTCTATTAGGAAAAGTGGGTACTCAACACCTCTTAGATGTTAGCTAAATTTGCAACTAATTCAGTCAGGATTCATCAAAGTCTGTTTTTTTTTTTCTCCTTTAGGACAAAGTGCAACCTTTCCACACAGCTCTACTGTATGATTAAAGTGGCTAAAATAAAGACTAAGTTTTGCAACGTATTTTGTGTGCAGCAATACAATTGTGAGGAAATATAAAAAACTGGCCCAAAAAGAAAAAAACAAACAAACAAACCAAAACCCCAAATAATTTTCCTTCTCTTTAGTAATATTGAAAACTGAAATTATGGACTCATTTGCTTTATGAAGGGTGTAAGAGATGCTACATTTGGCCAAGGATTGACATTAATCTAAAAACAAATGGCAAAAATTCCAAGGGAAGGCATACTTTAGAATAAGATTAAAGTCTTATGGTTTTGGTTTTTGTTTGGGGTTTTTTTGTTTGTTTTTTTTTTGGGGGGGGGGTTGTTTGGTTGTTTTTTTTTAAATGGAAATCAGACTTTGATTTTGAATTCAAAACCTTTGAGCATTTTTTCATCTGAGCAACTTTCCTCACATGCAAAAACATGAAAGAAGCATTGTCTAGCAAAGGAATTTCTCTAAGGAAAGGATCCTCTGGCAAGTAGAACAATGTCCTTCCTTGACAGATGACAGAATATACCAGGGCATTATTTTTCTTGAGCTGGCATATTATATTTTCAAAAAATATTCTTCCTGACATTTTCTTGTCTTTGATAAATAACAACAGCGATAAAGTAATACTTCCCTAGGACACTTCCAAAGCTCAGAATCAAATGACTTGTCATACTACAATTGAGCAAGTCCATCTTTTAAAACACACAGAAAGAAACCAGGAAATGTAGAGGGACAAACTTTCAGTTAAAATGTACCTGCAGTGACTGCAGTTCACCTTCCAGTTTAACTCTGTCAGCAGAAACGTACTGCTCTGAAGGTCTGGCTGTAGCTTCACACCCCTCCAACCAGGTCAGGAAGGTAGACAGCTCCTTCTCCTGTCTAACAAAATCACAACCTAGAGTTACCAACTCACGCTGTCCCCTCAGTCTCACACACACTGACGGCATGAAGGTCTCTGCGTTCATCATAACAGACATGAGAGTATACTCACTTCTGCCACTGAGCCAGAAGAGTCTCTAATAAGGTCTGTTTCTCTTTAGCATTTTCTAGCACCTTTTCATATTTCTGCTGTAATGCTGTAACCTCCTGAGCAGCTTTTTCTTTGCTGGACACCTTACGGGCACAAGCTGAGAGAGAGCCCAGAGTGTTGCTCAGCTTTTCCACAGTATGACAAAGGTCCTAACGAACATGTAAAAGAAACAGAAGTCACATACATAAACAAGAGAGCTATGGGAACGATGGTGGAAAAAAATCTGTATTTCTACTCAAGAGTTTGAAGCAATGCTACATCCACCAGATCATAAAGTCACTGCACAGCTTACGTTTCAGTTGTATCTATCCTAGATACACGTCCCAAGCGTATCAATCAACTAGCTTGTAGTGGGGAAAGATTTTTCCTAGGAACAGTGTTCAAGAAAAAACAGTCAGCAACAAAAGGGTCAGATCTTCTGCATGGGCATGCGACATACCATGATCATGTAGGACAAACCTCCAAATTCCCTCAAATCTGTCTAAGAGTTGCTCTAATTTATACATATACAGTAAATATAAAAGCTCACTCCAACATGTGAGAACTGCCAGACTTGCAGCCCATGTCATGATGTGAGAGAGGTAGCGAAGAGTTACTGCAAACTTAGCTAAAGGTCTTTTTCAAAGAAATGGCATCTGATGTTGACTAGATTTTCCAGTGTTGCCATTTCTAGAGAGCTGGGAAACTAGTTCATATGAAAACAATCGTAGGTGGAGGAAATGTGAATTATACAGCAATAAGCTGCTGATGTTTAAACTAAATAATAAAAAAAATAATTGCACATTAAGGCATTGAATCATTATCATTCCATAGACAGGACAAGAGTTTACAATAGCACACTCAGCTTATTAATAATGTTTGAAAGCCAATAAAAATAATGATTACATGTGCTGTCCATGTAATCCATGGACAAATTCTCCATATGAAAATTATTTTTCTTCAACAAATATCAAGCTTTTTTGAAGCAGACAGGTCAGGTCTTCCTTGCATACAGCCTTTGCAAGTAGTTACCATTAAGTTCAGAAAAATTACATGTATAATAATATAACAAGAATAAGACTAAAAGTTTTTACGGTATTTTCTTAGAAAGGAAGATAATGATTATTGTGGGAAGAACACATTACAAACTTACAGACAAAAATGCTACACCAAATTCCCTGAGATTTGGGATTTTTTGTAGTTTGAATACCAAGCTACATTTCAAGTTCATTTTCCTTTTGTAATGGGCTGAACCAAATGGCCAAATACCCATGGATTTCTGGCATTATAGATGAAAGTTCATCAGTCGAAACTCTGTCCAGTTTCTGCATTGTCCAAGAAAAACTACTTCCAAGGAGATTTTTTTTATTTTTTTTTATTTTTTTTAAATCACAGTTCTGTATACCAAGAGCCAAGTTTCATTAAAATCTTGATGGAAAAATGTCTAACAGACATGTTTCTTATCTTCAATTTTTCATAATGTTTTAGATGCATAAAATTAAAAACAAGAACCTGAAGGATTAAGTCATACTTTTAGGCTTTCCTTTCTCCAGAGTGGGGAAAAAACTCTCCAGATCTGTCTGGAATGGTGAGAAGAAATAGCTGAGGAAGCCTGCTTAAGCATTCCCTGGGGCCGTCCACCCTGACAGGCAGCCCTTGCCTCCTCCTGCCTCCTCTTTGGGGCTATGCGGCATCAGGCAGCCCCTGATCTGGAGGTTATTGGCATTTCTAAGGTGAGGAGGTCAGTGTGGTACCATTTCCCTGAACTCAGTGGCATGAATTGCTGACTGCATGCTCACCGTGCAATCCTGAAGGGTTGCATATGTTGCTGCTGCTGAAGAGCATGATGTGAGAGGCTCAGCTAGCTTAGCTTCAAATTCAGACACTGCTTGCTGCACCTGTGAAGAAAAGGCAAACCAGAATCTAAAAACAGCAGGAAATGCATAAATAATGATTAAAATAAAATCTTTTCACAATTTAGTGCAAAGAGAATATTATATCCTAAGCTTTTGTAGTGTTGAATGCCTTTTCAAGTTAAAAGATGCTAACTGTGCTCAGCTTCATGTGACTAGGGCAATAATAATATTTATTTTCCTTATGACCTACTAATAACCCAAGACTGAAGTTAAAGTGTGGTTTATTAGTGCAATAACCAGGAGACTTACTCAGGCGTTCTAAAAGGCAGCACAATTTTTTTGTATGTGTAAAATTTAGTGCCCTCCTGAACCTGCCTTTTAAGTCACACAAATTTAGATATAGAGGTCTTGCAATTACCTTACAAACCTACTGGTATATTGTAGTTCATCCTATTATAACATGTATTTTACATTCAATTTTTTTAAAAATAAAAAGTAATTCTATAAGTTGCTGCAAACAATCAATTAGATTTTGCTTTGTCTACCTGTTTAAGACTTTCCTCATATTTCTGCTGTGCTGATGCATTCCCTGTGATTGTTCCTTCCAGTCTCTGTGCATGATCTCTTAGCTCTTCCCAATATCTTTTGGCTTGAGTCAGTTTGGCTTTAATACGTGCACATTCTCCAGAGGTAACAAACTGAGAAAAAGACTCGGCTTCCTCTTCTAGTTTTGAGATTCCAGTTATTTTACCATCTATTTCTTTAATAATAGCCTATAATGTAAAGTAATAGTAAATAAAGAAGCTCAAAAGGTTTTTATTTATCAGAATAATATTTTCTATTTCCTTCTTTTAACTGAGTTACTAATAAACTTCATTAAAAATTAAATAAGAGGAGAGTTCATTGACCACTTAAAATAACTACTTATAAAAGTCTTTAATATGCTCTGTAAATTCCCCTTTTCTTCTTGCAATTAGCACCAGAAAAGGTTTAAAAAACACTGTCCTAAAAACGGTGTCTATGAAGAGGAATTAGAATTGCCCAAGGTGCATACTTTCATAAGCAGACAAGATGGTTCATATTTTACCATAATCTTTTCACAGCAAATTAATACACAATTCCCTTAAAGATGCAAAATAAATACAAGATGAAAAAAAGCAGAGTGTATAACTGCAAACGTTATTAAGGAGCTGAATCCTAACAGCTGATTACTTGTGTTTAGTAAGTTTTCAAGTACTCACAAAATAAAACATGCTATGATTTGAAAACCAATAGAGATTGTTTTCATTTTCTAATTTAAAATACTATGGTATAATAAAGAATAAATTAAATTGAATGATGAGTTAGGGTGAGTGTGCCCTCAGACAGAGGATTAAATAAAGAACAATATAAATAGTCAACCATGAAACAAGAGTGATAATGGCCTTTGGTACTTTCCAGCGGTCTTCTATGTCAATTAGTAAATGCATAAGACTAGCACTGGCTTCACATTTCATCAGCTGCATTACAGCAACTGTCTCCTACTTTTTGGCACTTGTTTTTATTGCAAATTAGAGGCAAACCTGAAAGCTACAACATCCAAGACAGAAACTTATGGTGTTTCATATTCAGTGGCTATTCATTCAGTAAGCATCAGTGAACTTGGAAATAAGATTTTTTTTCATAACAAAGTTATGAAAAAACTTTTAATTTCTTCTGATGTAGCATGTCTGTTACACTGTTCTCAAAAGCAGTATAAAACACTCATTGGGAGGGAACTGAAAAAGCCAAGAGCACTCTTTGAAATAGGCAATAGTGTTCTCAGATATAAAAATCTTCAGATATGGATGTATATGACATCAACCAAAAACTTTCCTGAAAACACACTCTCAAAAGCATAGAAAACGCCCACCTTTCTGCTATAATAGTGATAAAAATATGGTATCTTGCTTGCCATTATAAATCTCAGGAGTGGCTCACTGCAACATTCAGAGTCTAGAATCAGCAGGGTGACCTTACAGAAAAAAAATGTGGTGCTATAAGCATTTATAGTGTTTCTTCATGCAATATATTCTGAGATAATTCAGATTATAAAATATCTCTTTTGCATGAGAATATGGTGCCAAGGAATAGAATGGATTTGTGGCCCTGAAGCTGAAATTACCTAACAGTGCAGCAGATACAAATAGTGCAGTACTTTTTCACTCCCACGCTATTCTGTTAAATTCACTCAGTTATATAAAAGAAGGTGGGTAATTGAGGCCTTCAAACTCTCACTGAGTCTGCCACCAATGGTAACTATTTGTGATAACTGTCATTTTGTCCGCCAGGACTTCTGGAGAAACGCGTAGGAGAAAATCTAGCTCTGCTGAAGTCATTGGGATTTTGCAATCAATGGCACTGAAAGTAGAATATTACCACAATGTATGATAATTACATTCATCTGTCCTCAGGTTTTTACCTAGTCAGCCAAAGATATCAGTGAACACAGCACTTTTTTGGGGGTGTATTTGCCTCATATTGCAGTATTCCTTACTAATATGTTGTACTAGAAACTATGAACTAAGTGTGTTGATTAGTGTTGTGACACAGACTAACTCATCAGGAAACTCACAAAAAATCGTAACAAATCCTACAAGATCAGGCAGAAAGTGACACTGCTGAAGAAAACCTCCAGCTATGTTCAGGTATCGGAGGTTAGATGATTTATTTCACTTATCACAGTTCAGAAAGTTGGTTTGCTCGTCTGAGTGACAATGATTACCCTAGGCTTTATCTAGAGATTTTCTGTGCTTTATGTCTGTTCGCTCAGACATTTATAAAAATTACCTGCTGATTATTTTCTTTCTGTCATGATGTTTAAATGAAGAAGGATCATGTTGGCATCTTCAAAAATTTGCAATGCAGTGTGAAAATTACTGTTTATCTGCATATATAGCAAGGAACAGCCTTTCTGGGAAATTGGCTCAAATGGACTAGTAGGACTTAACTAGGCTCCATTTAGGCAGACAAGAGCTGTCATCACGCTGCAATGCAATATTAATATCATTTGATACACTTACTTTCTGTCTTAAGCATTTGAAACGTATTTAGTTAGTACTGAAAAGTATGGTTACATGACAGTGTATACCAGTGGAATAAATGCATATGTATTATTTCACAAGTAGACCATTTTTAATTGCTGTGGCGATGAAGCAAGAATTCAAACATTGTTTTATTCTTCAATAATGAAATAAAGATATTTTATTTATTTGGTATATGTAAAGTTGTGATAAAACTAAGAACAAGAAAATTGCCAATAAACTGCTTCTGTCATATGAACCAAATGCCTTATGGGACCCTGTGGAAGTACTTAGTGTCCATCTGGTCCATGACTGCAAGCAGCTGCACACCTGTGCACTTTCTGAAGAGCGAGTAGGTCACAGAATAAAGAAAAGGGCAGCATGCACTGCATATTGAAAAACTCCATCCCCTTAGAAACACGCAGTTTCAGAGAAGGCACGTTTTCATTTGTGGGAGGATATAAAGTCAGCCCTTGAAATGCAATGCTTGGAGACAATATGCACCTCAGTAATAAGACACTAAACCACTATGTACCTATGTATACAGAATTTAAGACAGTGTAAGTATAATAGCAATAAATGGTATGTAGATTTGCAAGCTACCAAGAGCAATAGTTTATTATTTCAGCATAAAAGATACATAAATCAAATTATAACTTTAGCTTGCAGGATTAAAATCAAGTTCTATATCCAGTAGCTGATGTATATTTTAAAATAAGAAAGCTTTATGCATCTTGTATTTATGTAGCTATTTTGTACACCAGTTCAGATTACTTAAAAAATAAGAAGGATATAGATTAAATGATATTTTTAACCATACACACAAAGGCTCCATATATGTCAACTAAACACTAACAGAGAAGGCAGCCTGTAAGAATTTTCCTTTACTTTATGTAAAACCATACTGCTTGCTATGTTCATGTACAAAGCGTGCCATCATTACATCATAGTAGTTCTGAAATGTGTAAAATGTCTGTTCTCCCATTTGGCCTCTAGCAAAATGACAGATAAATGGACTTTTAATGCTAAACATAACAAGAACTAATCACCTTGATTTGGCTGATCTGTGTGTCCAAAGGAGATGATGAAGTTTCCAAAATTTCCAGTTCTTTTTCTTGTTCAGCTATCCAGATGGACAGAGCTTCAAAATTATTGCCAAAATGATCCCACTTGATTTGCACCATTTCCATGCTTTTAATACTAAAATTAACCAAATTAATTAGAGAGAATAACAGTTTAATATAATGAAGCTGTCCATATTCTTAGCAGAATAAAAATGCAATTTACTCAATCTACAGGAGGGTCATTTTAAAAACTCCTGGGTTTAGAGGACCAAATTGTGCATCTAAATTCAGATTTGGTTCTCTCTCAGATTGCATTCAAAATCAAACAATTATATTAGCCATAGTGGGGACAATGAGAAGTGAAACAGAGTACAGCTTCATTCATCAGCTGTACATCAAGAATCTCAACATATTGGGAAGAGAAAGGAAAAGTAACATCAATATTATTTCTATGAAATAATATGGAATTAGAAACGAATTATCAAAACCACTGAATTGTGGATGTACATATATTCACCAACGCTTGACTGCTTTATTAATCTTGTTTTTTTATAACAGCAATCTGCTCATTTTATAGAAAGTTACTGTTTTCTGAAGCAATGATTTCACATCAAGCCAAAGAATCAACAACAGATATGACTCAACTACCTCAAAGTTAATAGATTTATATTCTTTGAAACTTATATTATAGGTATGTTTAACAGAGACAGAGAATGACTGATTCTTTTATATATTGGATAGCAAACAAAGCACCCTTTTCTGTCACAAGTAAGTCTAAGGCCCTTATAAGGTCTAACAGCATTAACTTCCCATATACAAGTTCTGCTCCTTGTAAGTCATTGTAAAGAAACCACTGCTAACGTAGGCCCTACACACAGCTTGCAAAACATGCATTTTCTATTTCACTGAAAATATTAAAATTCATCAGAAAAGTCTGAATATTACAAAATTTCAAAATACATTTTCCTTTTAAATGTAGGCTTTAAAACCATTCATTGTTAAAAATTTTTCATTTTACTTTCTTTTTTTCCCTCACATTAAAGTTAGAGGAAACTTTAAGAAAAAATGTAGTCTAAAAATGTAAAAATTGGCCTTTCTACTTTTTCTTATTTATTTTCAAAATAAAAAAAATAGCAATGTCAACAGCCATTTACTAATAACAATGTATTCAAATTCAAGTTATTTGCAGGAAAATAAAGTGCAAAAATATTTCATTCAAGTCCAGGCCAAGAAAATACAGCTGGAAATCAGAATCACGAGACCAAATCAGTGACACAACAGCAGAAAATCCTTTGCCTTTGTATCTGCTTATAGTTGTAAGAAAGCCACAGACTGTAAGGAATATAGTCCCAAACACACTGCAGAGCTGCACATTATCTCCTTGGAAAACAGATGTGTTACCTTTGCTCTGTAGCTGACTATGGAGAGCTGCTCAAGCCTTTCTTCGGTTGGCATAGTACATACCATATGTATTTTTAATACCTTCACTTTAAATTAATTGGCCGAAATTTTTACTGATGATGCAAGTTACAACGTTAACTTTTACACACTGAGTATATGTTCTGCAGATTCACTATAGAGACTTATATATACTTGCATGTTTTGCAGAAGGGTTTTATTTTTTTATTATCTGTTACAATATCACATTCTGTAAGATCCAGACATTTGGCTGAAACTTATTTCATATCTACATTGAAAGAGGATAGAAATGATGGCTTTCATTTAAAAATAGATTACTATTAAAAAATTAATATTCATTGTGGGAAGGATGAATTTCTGGAATTGAAAAATCACACTAATTTTCTCTCTAATATTGGAGAAAACTATGTATAAAGTGAAGCATTCAGTAAGATATGGTTGAATTTGACTGCAAATTACTGTAACTCAGTGATGCCCAATGGTAGGACAAGGGACAATGGGTGCAAGCTGGAACACAGGAGGTTTCGGTTAAACTTCAGAAGAAACTTCTTTACTGTGAGGGTGACAGAGCACTGGAACAGGCTGCCCAGGGAGGTTGTGGACTCTCCTTCTCTAGAGACATTCAAGACCCACCTGGACGCCTTCCTGTGTGATCTCATCTAGGTGTTCCTGCTCTGGCAGGGGGATTGGACTAGATGATATTTTGAGGTCCCTTCCAATCCCTAACATTCTGTGATTCTGTGATTTTGTAACACTTCATATTGGAGAAAGTGCTATGTAAAAAAATTAGACCACCCATAATCAGAAGGTTACATCTGCTGCAGAGGCTAGTTATTATTTTTCACAACTCTTCTTTTACATTGGGAAGAAAATGGCACCAAATTAAAGTCAGATTAGCATGACAACGGTCAATAGGGAAAAAAACCCAATAATGTGGGCATTGCCCTTCACTCATATTCAGATGGAGCTGGTGCTACCTGCTTAAATTTAAGACAACACAGAATTGACACATATATCCATTACTTGTGTATAAGATCTAATAAATGCAAAAATACTAATGTATGTGTATATGGATAGAGAATAGCAACAGCTGAAGTTGAAACTGAGTAACTTGAGTTCAAGAACTGAGTTACTCATTTCAGAGAAGTGGTGAATTTTTTACAGATGCAAACAGCTACAAATATTTACAGGATTTAACATTTTCTTGGAGTTTTAAGTTTCAATTTTTAAACAAAATTTGGCAAATTATGCCTTGTTATTTGCAGCAGCAGAAGCAGCTTTTGATATTGCCCATGAAATAAAATCTGGGCATTCAGCTAAAATGAAGGCACTTCTTGACATTCCTACGGAGAAAATGGAATACTGAAAAGTGAGGCAAATATGGTAAATGTGCAGTTGTCATACTTGCACTGAGATTTTTCTTTCTAAAAGAGTATAGTACGTCAAGAATGAGTTTAATTATTCCTTCTTCACAAGGAATAATTGGGGGCATAAAGATAGGTGACAAGTTAAATGTAGCTAACAGTGGTTTTATAAACTACATATTATTAAACAAAGATTATTTGCACACATTCTTTTGACATATTTGTTACTTTAACCTGGTTACCATGCCACAGCAAGCTGTAAATGACAGAGCTGATGAGACAACACAAAATGCTGACACAGTATTCTAGAAATCTGATACAATCTTATAGTGGAGAATAAATATTAGGACTTGTTAAGAACATACTCTTCTTCAAGAGTAACTTCCATTTTTTTCACTTGTTCTTGGATTGATTTTGCCTGCTGTTGAAGGGACTGCTTGTTTCTTGAACCAAGCTGTATCTCAGAAGAATTCTTCACCAAATTCTCAGCCTGTACTGCCATTGCTTCAGTCTGTTTAGAAAGTTCCTGTAAGGATGCAAGACACATTAATGCAACTATAAAAAGTTTCATATACTTACACAAAAAGTATTTTTCCTCAATGTTTGTGGTTAGAAGAAGTATCTGTGTCCTATATGTATATTTTGAATGCGTAAATACATTAAAACAATCTCTGAAGAAAGTTATTTTCATGTTGCATTTAAGAAATGTTCATTTCTTGAGAAATGAGAAAACTAGCTTGAGTAAAATTTAGCAAGAGAGACTACACATCCAAAAGTTTTTAACTCAACCAATCAAAATTTATTCTATAGCTCTTCAAGAAATTTATTTGTGAATCATCAAAGATTATATGCATCTTTATTTAATCTTTAAATCCCTAGCCTTTACAGAGAGGATTTTGCAGTATCCTGTAGTTTCTAATCTCACTTTAATAACTATTTTCTGTCACAAATGGTAAACCCATATATCAGAACAATAGATGTTGAACATAACCAAGATATGTATAATTTACCAGCAGATTAATCAAAGGGTAAAAACAGTATGAAAAGTATGGCACTTAGGAAAGCCAATCACTACTATTAATTCTGTATTGATAAATAAAATAAGCTGGGATAATTGTGTGTTACTAAGGGCAAGTGGCATGTTATGGCTTGTGTCCCTATCGTAGAAGTCTCTTCTTTTTCTCCTCAGGTCTAAAAGAGTGCTAGTTGGTACAGTCCACATCACCTTGCCAAGGAGCACACTATTGATGTTGATATGCCAGTGCTTGACTCTGTTTATCTTAATAACATATATGATTACTAAGCATAAAATGGTAAGTCCTTCAAACCATTTTACCCTCCATACAAGTATATCTGTGCTTCAGATACTGATTTTAAGTAATTTTTCATTACCTTTTCATAAAACTTTTTACCTCTAGATGGTTTATGGAGTCTCTAATCTATATATGCAATTTGCACCAGCATTAACAGGAAACCATGCAAAGATTGAAGGCAATATGCTCACTACATGTTAATAAGCAAGGCAGAAAGATATCTCAGTTCCTGTATTTCACACAGTGAATACCTTTGTCTGATCCAGTTCTGAGGAGAGGCTCTCTAAACTGCTAAAGTTTAAGATACGTTCAAGTGCAGAACTTGCTTGATTGAGGTATTTTACTACTGTTTCTTTGTCCCTTTCAAACTGCTCCCATTTATTTATTGTGACCTACAAAAACAAACAAATAAACCCAAAACAGAAACACAAAGACAAAAAGATCAAAGGGGAGAAAAAATAATTTAATCTTAAATTACTGAAGAAGGAAAAAGGAGAAAGACCTGACATAAAAAAAACAATTTCTCCTGAAATGCCATCTACTCTACAGATGAAACTGTTCTGAATCCAATAAAAGTTTTCCCTTGAATTTTCACTGATTCATACTGCACTATGTGAAAATGTACTGTTCTCTAAGGTGCCAATCTAAAGTAATAAATGCAGATGCTTATGCTTAAGGTGACAGGATTTTCAAGCTATCTAATGAAATAAATTACAGTAAAATGGTAGGTAACACACATGGGAATCTATTTGTTCTTTTTTGATAATGTAAAATTTTGATTAACATACAGCATTTAATTACCAGTCACAAGAATTATGACAGTATAAACAAATATTTTCTTGGTTCTGAAGTAAAGCAAGGTCTGAGTTAAGACTTCATATATGGGACTCCTTAGAAAAAAAAAAAATTGGTTTCAACAATAAATTCTTATATTAATAACTTATTTGAGCTCTATCAATTATGGTTTTAATCTTGTGTTTTATCATGGGAAATAGTTTTGATGACTTTAAACATTTGTGAGAAATAGTAGACAGCTGGATTACTGTTCTGCTTAGAGAAATGCAAAGGACAACTCAAATATGGGCACAAGAAGCTACGAATTCTAATCTCAGTTTAGTCAGTGATTAGTTATACAACCTGAAGCAATCCATTTGATTTCTCTGTGACATTTTTCTTCTTTAAATTTAGGATGACAGACCATATTTCACACAGAAATGTAACCTTTAGTAACCAGGGGAGACAGCCCATCTAAAAATTAATTCACAGATAAATTATTTAAAATATCTATTATGACTGAATAGTTGGGACTTCTAAACACTTCCAAACAAAATGCTGTTTCTTTATTAAGAGTTATCCAGCAGCTTCAAGAAGTTTTCATCAAGGTACTGATCACGAAAACCCCACGGATCAAAATTCAGAGGTGAGAAAGTGAGCTCAGACTTTTTACATAAAAAAAAAGGTTTTTTATTAAGTTACAAAAAAAAAAAAAAAAAGAAGAGGAAGAAAGCACAGGGTTTTATTGGTTTTATTTCTACTTTCAAAGGACCCACCTGCAGTTGCTCTTCACGTTTCTCCATAGTCTGCTGTATGTTCTCCAATGTTCCTTCTAACTTTTGTAAATCCTCTTGCATTGTGCTGGGCAGTCCACCTTCAATTTGCAGCTGTTTAGCTTGGGAAATCTGCTGTTGCACATCTTGCCTCTTTGCACGGAGTCTCCTTGTCCTTTGCTGAAAGGATTCATCCAACAGGAATGATTAGACTTTTCAGGTCCTTTGGGGAACTGGCACGATGAAACCACTTTCTGCTTTTGCAGTGGTATGAAATAAGAATATCAGACAAAGGGATAAACTGTGGTAAGTATTCTTGAGTCTCAAATTCATCAAGTATGTGCCTTGGGTTCCAAAATGCATATACAACTTCTGTGGCACACAAATGGGAGAGAAAGGGTGACAGTATGGCTATTTATCCAAAGCAATATTTTAGAAAGCAGAAGCCTCAACAGTTGAGCAACTGAAGCAGTAGTCACAGGTGCGTGTATTCCTCATGTCTGCCTGGAAGCATCCAGGTCTGCTCTGCACTCTTTGAGACACAGGTTGGAGCCTCACATTGATCAAAGTAGCATGTCAGCCTTCATCAGAGAGCAGCAGGGTGACGGTCAATTTGTATAACTCTTTCTTTGATGTGTTTTGCTTTGTAGCACTATCAGAAACTCCTAAGACCACCTCCCTTCTCCTTTCCTAACTTGCCTGATCCATTGCTTGTCTTGCTAGGTAAGCTCACATCTCCCTGCTCAATTCTGCTCTGGGTACCTTCAGATCTTTGTCAAAGTCTGTTTTTACCTTAACAGACTCCATATCAAAAGAAGAAGAGTCTGAGAACTCAGGGAGAAGTTAACTATTCCTACTATCTCTCCTGTGATGGATAAGGAATGTAGAGTGTTGAAAGAACAAATATGAACCTTAACACATATAATAGCTTTTACAAACACCAAAGAGTTTAGATAAGGCAGACGTAAGACAATAAGACATTTCTGACCTTACAGAAATAGATGTTAATACAAAACACTTATATAATGCCCAAACATTGACAGTAAATTATTCTTATTGTTAGCTTTGACCAGGTGTCAAAGTTAATTTCCCATCTTTGGACTTAAACCCCATGATTCGTGCTGTATGCAACCCATATGATCTGTTATTACTGTAGCCTGCAGATGTTTTGATCTATTATCAGTGCATAAAAAGCATCTGTTCTACTCCTACAGACTGCAATCTGTCACTGTAGTAGCTACTTAGAGGAGAGGAGGATAGAGGTACACCTCCCCTCCATCATTTAGACTTAGGGCCACATCAAAACTGCTGAAGTCAAGAAATTTCCAAAACTAGAAGCGAGATAAAATTTACCAAGATAAAATTTGACATTCAAACTTTAAAAAGATAAAAAAAGAGGGACTACATATTTGCAGAGTACACTTACCCAAAATTTCAAGTAAATGAAGCCTGTTTTTAAGGTGTTCTGTGCCCAAAACACCCATATGAAATTAAAGGATATTCAATAAAAGTTGAAGAACAAGTTCATCTTTGGACATTAATGTTTAAAAAATACTGAGTACTTTTTTCATTATAAGAAATCAATATCAGACCATATAAGACCATTTCCTTTATAACTCTTTCAAGTTTAAATATAAAGAGTTAAATATAATAGACCTAACAAAATTTAGTACTTACATACATTCTACCTTAAAAAAAATAATCACATATGGACATGAGTAATTACCCTACCTGGTGATGAAGTAGTAGTTGCTGAGCTTGTAATAAACTTTCTGTATCCAGGATCTTTTCAGCCTCTGCTTGGGCTTCTTTAGAGTTGTTGATTAATTCTTCAATTGCACTTTTAACTTCTTCTTTGTACTGGACACAGTCTCCAACAGTGCCTACTGTCTTTTCAATCTACAATTATGGATAACTCTAAGTATTTAATGTTGAAAGATACATCTATATTTTAAATGCACATTTATATTTGGAATATTTTTTCAAAAAATATATTAAATTATCTAAATTCAAACCATTTTTGTCATTGGCATTCTTAACAGACACCTTTAACTTTACATTGAAAGAGTGACTGTAGACTTAAAATGTGACTGAGGAGACCCTTGTCTTGTTTAGACATACTCCTTGTTACATTGCCATATGGTAAATAGATGTCTGTGCCAGCCAGTTATTGATGATCACTTAGAAAATATATGCTGTCCTCACCCTTGCAAACTGACCCAGATTTCAAAACACCTGTGCTACTCAATCCACAAAAAATCTTGATGTGTTTTGGACCTTCTAGAGCAATTCCCTGGTGAACCACAAATATATTAAAATGCCCTGCTACTCCAGCTTTATGGACTGTAACATGCACGTGGTACAATATCCAGTCTCAGTTTGCAGAATTTTATAAAGAAAAAATATCTATTCAACATATCAGAAAGTTCTTCCCTCTTTGCATGATTCAGCTAACTACTTGTAGATGATTCTCAGTACAGGCTCTGATCCTCAGACAGTTCCTATGTTTTAAGGTTTTAATCATAAAGTATTTTAGAACTAAGAAACCCCTTTCTTTCCTTCTTCCTTTCCTTCCTTCCTTTCTTTCTAGTCCATATTAACTTTGGAGGGTCATTCAAACTGGAGTAATTCCCATTTCAGACATTTGCAACACCTACAAGGCCTCCACAAGAATCAACATTAACAATGGAATGTGAAGCCTGAACTCTTTCTTTATCCTGAACTCTTTTTTCAGATGGATCTGTTCCGCCTTCTAAGTGTAAGATGTTCTAATTTCCTCCTGATCTTTCTTTTTGCTGTGAAAACTTTGAAGCAGTAAACTCCCTGATATTCCACAGAACTCAAGAGTTCAATGGATTCGAAAAGGTTTTGCTTATCGGTTAGAAACTTCCCATGATTTCAGCACTTACAGGATCTCATTATCATTCAGACCTCTGAGAACTGCAGCCTTTTCCTGCAAACTCAGTGCACGATAGACATCTTTAATAATCCAAAACTACTTCACAGTAGTTCCTTTATTATTTCAACATAGAAAATACATAAATGAAGATTAAAGTCAAATTCTATAACCACTAGATGACATACATCACAATTTTGCCAATGTTCACTAAGAGCTGATTTCAGAAAACTATTTTTTGCCTCTAAAAATACTGACAGTTTGATTCCAGAAACATTTACTATGATCCTTCAAAGGGAAAAGATCTATTATAATAATGTCAGTATTTTTTGCCTGCTGTTCTCAAGGCTTTGTTACCCAGGGAGTACAAATGAGTTTTTAATTGCTGAATGCTTGTAGTTTAATTAAAAAAACACAGCAGGGAAATTATACTTGTGAAGCCATGATTTGAAGTCATTTCATGTGACACTGTAAGTGGAGAGTTCTTGTGTTCCTCATACTGTACCTCAGCCAGCAAATCTAGGAGTCCCTTGAAGTTACTGGACAGTTTACAAAGTTCATCCTCTGTCTTTTTGGCCTCCAAATCAGGACATACTGTGACCAAAACAGCAAGTCTAGATTTCAGCCAGCTGTGATTTTCTGCTTGCTTGTTAATATGCTTCCTAATTTCCTATGGAAGAATCAAAACATATTTTCTTTAAATAAATAAAATATATTAATGAGTGACATTCATGGTATCAGTTCAAAGATTAGTAGTGTAAACATACTACCTTTGTTCTTATCTTGAAACATGAGAAATGTATTTCTCTACTTGCATACCCTATCTGATTCTGTTGCAATCAATGGCTAGCTTTTTGCATTTCCTCCACAGACTTTATTCCACTACTACTTATTAGACTGTTCTTTAATAAGTAGTAGTGGAGCAATTTGTTCTTACAAACATTTTTACCTACCCATAGATAGATAGATGGTTGATACCATGTTTAGATTTTCCATATATTGTCCAAATTTCTTAGCTACCTTTTAAATCTTAAATGCTGACTTTGCCAAACATAACATTTCATGTGATATAAAGTTTTACGTATTTTTTTTCCTATTTAAATAGATGTTTTTCCCCTCTTTTAACCTGGTAGTTCATTTATATCTTTGTGCCAGTGTTGATGAGAAGTTGCCAGCAGTGAAACTGCGTGAGTAAATCAGACTTTTGGAGCAGAAGCACCCATTAAGCTAAAGGTTTATCTGCTTTATCAAGGTCATCCTAATTATGTTTCTCTGCATAGTTAGCCTCATAACCCACTCATGACTTTCACACAGTATGTGACATCCCTATTTTTGCTCCTAATACGTGAAATAAAAAAACAAAGAAAAAAAAAAGGTTAAGCTACGTCCTGAGTGTCACAATAAATTATCGCCTAAAACTCACTTAACCAAATGACTCAATCTTCAGCTATTCTACCAGTTCTGTTACCAATCACCGATGAAAAAGTGAATGGTAGAATATCTTTGCCTCTTCTGTTATACTATCACAGAAGAGAATGTTTATTATAGATTATTTCCCTAAATGTAAGACAGTGACTTGATCCTTCAAAAACCCTGCGTCCAGAAATTTCGG
>NW_010289959.1:0-6226 GCF_000700745.2 Antrostomus carolinensis | reverse complement strand
GATGAAGGACAAGTGTTCATTCTATCTGCTTCTATATTTTGGATGTTCTGAATATACAAGTAAAGGGACCTGCCATTCTCTAAATCATTGAAAGTAGGAACTTCTGCCACACTTTGCTGCATGTGGAACTTTCTCCTGTAAATTTTTTTAAGAATACCAGGAATCAGCAGAGCTACTACAGTTTCCATAATAAAACAGTTGCATTACTTCAGAATGTAGTTTTATCTAGAGTCCCAATAGCAATAACCACAGCTTTGTTAGAATCTAAGGCAAGGGCTCACCCCCACAGATGCTTTACATTGCTTGTATTTGGCAGTATCATTAACACTTTCCTTTATCTTCTTTAGCTCTCTTTGTGTTGATGAAATCCAATTTGCCAATTCAGAAAATCTGAAATAAAACATGACGTAAGTAAAGCAAAGAAAAAAATTAAACAAAAATTGCTACCACCAATGGGTAACCTCTTAAATTTAAGACAAACATTATAAAATCCACTCAAAAAACCACTATAATTTGTGGCATTACTACATGAAGTATAGTTTTCTACTTGAAGCTAACAACACAGTATCATTCTTTATGTGGTACTGCTCTATGATGACATTTATAGGAGTGACCACATATAAGGTTCTACAAGACCCAGCTAGTAATTGAGCTAACACCTGTTCATATAGCTCTTCCAGGTGTCTGAGTGCTCTGTTAGCTTTACGTATGTGCTATCTATCTGAGATTTGAGCTCCTTCAGGATCCGTTGGCTGCTTTCCAACGTAGCCCTCACTGGATCAGAAACTGGTAGTTTTTGGCACAGTTCTTCAATCCGTTGTAGCCTTTTCTCACACAGCTGGTAAGGTCCCTTTTCACCAAAGAACAACTGATGGGAGACAGAGCAGAAAATAAAATAAAAATACAAATTGGCAGAAATCACAAAGCATATCTATATATGTATTATAAATGGTACTAAGATCAAATCAGAATTTTTTGATAAAGACTCCAAGGACTGATCTCATTTAGTTGTGCACAATGTTTCGCAGTGTTTGGTGGCTTAAGAGTTGGTCAGACCTTCTGTTTATTATTGACATTGAAATGTATTTCTGTAAATGCCCACATGGTGGCATATAATTAATACCATGTGTTCCTTGATCATCCTTTCATTGCCTTCTCTTGATAACAACTTGTTCTGTCGAGCTAGTTCAGCTGTGCACTCCTCCACTGTGACCAGGAACTTGCTTTTCTGTACTTCAATCTTCAAGTGTATCAAATGATATGGGGCTTCTGTTTGAAGATCCTACACGCCCACAGGAGCAAGAAACAAGCACAAAGATAAAACACTATTCCTATGACCTCATTGTGAAGTTACTACAAATAAATTATCTAAAACCTGCTAATACAGAAAATAAAGCATATATACGCATGAACAGAGAGAGATTTCTCTGTATTAATTTAAGTAAATAAAGCAACTCTGCTACCAGTTTCTTTTAGATATATCATAAGGTCATAAATTCTTAGAGACTAGAATACGTATGTATAATGCACATTACAGAGAAATCTGGATTCTTGGCAAGATATACCTAATATTTGCCGTATAAAATAATAAAACAAGCAATAGTAGTGAAATTATATTCACAAAGGCTTCCAGAGGTTGCTGTTTGCATGCTAGTGAGAAACCACTCATCAGTCACTCCAGCTTTGACCTGCAATGTGCTGTAGCAGGCAAAAAATTCCATAGCTTATACACAATGTTTGTTCAGTTGTTAGAGTCTTTGGCAGAAGACACGATTTAAACTGGTAGCCTGATCTCTTACAAATTTGTTTTCTTAAGGCTGGGAAAGTAATGGCAATAATCCAATATCAGCATATAGTAAGTAAGAAAAGCTAGCACCTATCCTCAACAAATGTTCTTAACATAGGTATCATGATGGCTGTATGTAGGGAGAGAAATTAATGTTTCATAGTTTATTTCTCATATTTCCTGACTTTTGACCACTTTACTTAACAGGGCTTTTCAAAAGGTTATTTGTATGTATAACTGTTGTAAAAGAATTATTTTTCCACAATTGTACAGGAAGCCTTATAATACAACTTTTAAAAATTTTATTTTAAATTTTTTTCAACATACAGGTCATACAGAAACATCCCAAAGTTAAGACTTAATATTTCCAGAGACATCATGCAATGTCACTAACCTTCCACTGCCTATGGAGTTTTCTCACAGCTTCCTGCAGGTTGTGTTGCTCTTGTTCTGGGAGGATGTCAGTAAGTTCATCACATGCTTTCAGAAAAGCATTTAGGACTCGCTGATCCAATTGATTAAAAAATTCCTGAAGTTGAGGTGGAGAGAAGGTGAGAAGATGAAGCTGGTTATTGATATGGTAACCTGCCAACACGAAGTTTCCTTCCCTGTAAGTTTCAAAGTTACTTCTGCTGCACTGAAGAATTGAAGTTTGAGCTAAGGCAAGAACTATTTCTAGCTATTTAAAGACTAGCAAATTAATTTATTCTCAGCCAGTACACTGAGATGATATTTTAACAATAATACATTTTAATGCTACATGCATAAGCAATTGTTATAAAACAGGCACAGATATTAATCTGAGGGAAAAAAAAAAAAAAGCAGTGGATGCATGACACTGGCAACACGTGGTGCCCTCACTCCCAATGGTTCTACTGGCAAAATGGACGCTAATTTCCAGGGGTTCTTCTCTCTTCACCTTCTGGTTGCTTACATTTATCAACAAGAGAGGTGACCTTTTCTCCTTTTTGTTTTTCAGTCTTAACATTAGTTTGACCTGATCTGTATAGCTTCTATACGTGAAAGAAATCCATGTAAATTTTAAAATTAAAGCTTTTCACTTGCATGTCATTCACTCAAAGATTTCCATGAGGAAGGTTAGAGAATTTACTCACGCTATGTTTCCTGAGAAGTTCTTCAGGATTTCCTCTTTCTTTTAAGCAGCAATTGGCAATCTGTATTACTTTCTCCAGTTCTGCTCTAGACTCCTCAAATTTCTTCATCAAACGGCTATTTGCTTCTATGTTTTTTCTCCAGTCACCAGCTTTCCTGACCATATTCTGAGTTATAAGCAAAGAAAACAAGCTGGCACTTTCTCACTGATATTTATTTGCTCTCTTTTAACATGATCTTACAAAAAATGCATTTGATTGGTGTCACTCTTTCAAACATATGCCGTTCATAAGTGTTTCTCCCTTTCATGATTCCATTTTCCCAGTTAACACTTATACTAAGGCTCGTGGTAATCTCATCCTTCATTCAAATAAAAATGGGTAGCTATCTAACACAAATGTCTCTGATACTTTCAGAATGCCTCTGCCATTTGGCTAGTATTTCTTTCCTAAAGCCTGCTTTCAAATACAAAGCATCTAGTATGGCTAAAAGCTTATCATTCAATTTTTCATAGTAGCAGGCTACCTCCTCCTATATATGACTGTACATGGAAGCTGTTTGACCTATGGATCCAACCAGTTCCATGCAACTAGTCTTCTGACCTGGAGCAGGTTTGTACATTTATCACACTAGTAGGCCAGATAAGCAACCAGGTAGAAAGCCTCTTCAAAAAAGACAGCACATTTTGTGGTTTAGTTGCTAATCTGAAATCCTCTTGTTTTGAAACCTTAGTCACAGCTCTTTATTATTCTGCTTTAAGTCTGTCCCAGTGCACTACATTATCCAGTGGTTACAATTCCATAAGCAAGTAACAAAATTCATCAGGAGAAATGAACAGTTCAGCAGTTCAACTGCAGCAAGGTAATTCCAACACAGCTTACTAACCATACACTTTACCATCCCCACTGATTACAAAACCCAGTGTAAGGAATTGCAATGATTTTACCCAGCGAGTTAATAAAATCTGCAGTCCTCAACTTAAACATCTTGCTGAGCTTTTTGATGTTTCCTAATAAAAGTTTGTGTAGAATAGAATCATATAGGAATGTATTCTTTACATGAGAAAAAGTCAGTTTCCAGATCGAGAAATATCTTAACTCTGGGTATGCCACATTTTGTATAGTTATGTCATGTTTTGAAGGTTTATTTTCTAACACTGAAAGAGATAAATCACCATCCATCTTTATAGAAAGAGAATATTTAATGTTCAACATTGTAAATTTACCAAGCTACAACTGCATTTGCTTCTGTTACTATAAGCTAATCTTAAATAATGACTTCTAAACTGTAAATCAAAACCCACTGATCTTTAAGTACAACCTCCAAAATACAATATAGATTTTGAATCTACCTCTCAGAGAGCTCTTTACTGATAGGTGATTTTCTGTAGCTTAAAACTGAGTTTAGATAGCTTTATACTGAAAACAAATCTAATAGAACCCAACATCTGGAGATCTGACTCCAAGTTAATGGTTAATTTCATCCTAGAGTGGGGATAGACTGGGGCTGAATAGCCCTGAAAATATCAATATGGCTAATAACAACATAGAGCTCTACAGGTAGGGGGATTATAGCCCAGTATATATATCTTTACATTAACAAATGCAAATACATATTTACAATTTTCTATATTCACAATCCACTGCATTTTCTGAGTAAATACAAAGCCCAGCAATAGTAGCATTTGCAAAAGTTTCCATCTTCCATGCTTTGTGTGAAAGGAGATGTATGAGAATATAGGAGCAAATAATTAGCCAAGATTGCAAAGGCAGGAGAAACAAAAGCCAGTGCAGCTCTAACAGGTAGATTTCATGCTGTGAAAGTTCTCCTTAAATCCTGTGTTCCTCTGAAGTAGGCTCACCTCTGAATTACTACATGGCGATTATGACCATCAGTCCCCTGACTACTTACTACCTAATACAGACAAATCCTTAATTAATAACTTGACGCCAGAGAGGAGAGCTCTCTATGACAGTAGCTACAGAATGATGAAATCAGAGATACAGTAGGATGGATCAGTTGCATATGAACAAGCTTTCAAAAACATGGACCAAGGTATATAATTACCTGAAAAGTAATCTGAACTTGCGTAACTTTCTTCTGAAATGTTGACTGATGGAAATGCTGCAACGCTTCACTTGAAGCCACACACTGCAGGATACTCTGACTATTTCTCTCAATCAGGGACAAATCTTTCTTGCAGTTTTCTTGATAAGCTACCAAATCCTGAAAGAAAAAAAACATATATCCACCCTGGCCAGGAACAAAGGAGAGAAAAGTTTGGCAAAATAACAGGAAGATTTTTTTTTACAATAAGAACAAAAGGGATGAGTTCAAAGCACCACAACAAACAGACTACACAAAATGTTACATGGAATAACACAGACCACACAACTTTATCCTTGTATGCAGAGTTCTGTATCCAAATAGAGCTCTAGTTATCTGTTAAAAAGGACACGGACACGTAACCAGGCCTTTCAAGTGGTTTAAGAGAATGTAGTTCAATACATTATTCTATGATTTAATTTTATGGGATGTTTATATTTATTCCATAATTGTAAGTAGGCAGCAGTGAAACAGACATAAGAATGACAACTCTCAGTAGTGGGTTGAGATGTAATTTCTTGCCTTTCAACAAATTAACCTTTCATGTCAGCTATTGTAATTCAAATTTCATTACAAATAGCATTAAGTAATGGGAATTATATTTTTAAAAAATAAAAGAGAGAGAGAAGAAAACATGCATGAAGTTGCAGAGGTTGAAAAAAAAGTTAAAAAAAATCCTGTGGTGAGGAAAATGTTCTGCTATGGAAGGAACACTGTATTCCTCAGGACAAATAACTGCAGAAGAAACATATCTTTTTATTGTGACATTCTGGAGCAGGTTAACCATCAGAAGCAGAGGAAAGGAGTATTCATGAGCCGCTCCTTAAACTGCAGGCTGGATATGACTCAGCTGGTGTTCATAAAAAGAAGAGGGTTTACTCAGGAAGGTAAAGGGACTGGCTTGATTCACCAGATCCTTTTTTTACCAAAATACAATCAAAGCATGAAGTCACTGGAAGAGAATACCCTTCTTCTTGAATTCTTGGGCCAACCTCTACAGTCATTATAGGCTTGAACTAATTTTTATATATATACACACACACACACACACACACAATTAAATTTCTTTGTGCCAATATTATTTGTTTGTTTGTTTTTGTAAGGGACTCTAAATGGTTTTGAAAGACTTCAGCTTTCCACTAAAAAAATATCCATTAAATTATATTACCTGTCAAATGTGACCATAATTAAATGTGTACATCAATTTTGAGGGACTATTTC
>NW_010289958.1:363-581 GCF_000700745.2 Antrostomus carolinensis | reverse complement strand
CACCCAGCACCCACCCATCGCTCCCTCCTCCAGTCCCGAGTGGTCCAGCAGCAGCCGGGAGAGAGGAACTTCCACATCTTCTACCAGGTGGGGTGGGGAGAAGGTTGGGATGGGATGGGATGGGATGGGGATGAGAAGGTTGAGATGGGATGGGATGGGAAGGTTGGGATGGATGAGATCTATGGGATGGGTTGTGGATGGGGTGGGGTGGGTGGGAT
>NW_010289958.1:0-204 GCF_000700745.2 Antrostomus carolinensis | reverse complement strand
CATTGGGATGGATGAGATCTATGGGATGGGTTGTGGATGGGATGAAAAGGTTGGGATGGGATTGATGGGATGGGGATGGCGTGGGGAGAGTGAGATGGATGAGACCTATGGGATGGGATAGGGATGGGATGAGAAGGTTGGGATGAGATGGACGGGATCTATGGGGTTGGGTCTGTCAGATGGGATGAAAACAGGATGGATGGG
>NW_010289957.1:0-215 GCF_000700745.2 Antrostomus carolinensis | reverse complement strand
GTGCAGGGACAGGAGTTGGATCCATCATCCTAGTGGGTCCCACTCACAATATTTGATGATTCTAAGGGTGAGGACACGGCAGGGGAGATGGTTACAGCCTGTCCCATGGCTTCACTCACCGCGGGCACCGGGGAGGGGAAGGTCCCAGCTCAGCCAGCCCTGGGCCCAGGCTGGAGGAGGATGAAGAGACCACAGGGACGGAGCTGCTGCCACCC
>NW_010289956.1:274-2578 GCF_000700745.2 Antrostomus carolinensis | reverse complement strand
TTTCCAACCAAATGATTCTGTGATTCTATTCCAGCTGCTCTCTTGGCAGTGTGGCTGGTGCAGTGACACTAGTGAGGAGAGCTCCGTCCCTGTCCCCACCAGTCCTGCGTGGCAGTGTGACTGGGTGGGCAGCAGGCTGCAGGGTGGGTGCAGGATTGGGGAACCCAAACTGGGGGTGCACAGGGCCTTGCACGTGCTGTGTGAGAGCGTGTGGCTGTGGTTACCAGGGTGACTGCCAGAAGTGATGTTCCTATGGCTACGCACGCTCCTGCTCAGAGTTACTGAGGGGGAGTGTGTGTGTGAAGCCCCCAGGAGCCCCGGTGCCTCCGGGTGAGGCTGTTCTCCTTGCTGCCATCTCCTGCCTCCTGCTCTGGAGATACTTTCCTGGGGTGGGAGAAGCTGCACTGGCCCCGTGGGCTCTGCTGGGCTCTGCTTGGGGCTGGACCAGCTGGACTCTGTCCCCATGCCTGGCAGGGAAGGACCTGCAGTTTGCAGACACCCTTGTTGGGACAGGTTTGGGGCAGACCCTGCGTGGTGATGGAGCTCTGGGGACACCTTTCCCACTGGAGCAGCAGTCACCTCATCCCTAGAGCCCTGCAGTAGTGGTGCCAGCTCCTGTGAGGTGCCCTCACGGCACACAAAGCCCATGGATCCCAGCTGCATCATAAAGGAATAGGTCCTGCAAGCTTCAAGGTCTTCAGCCACCTCTGCCTTTCCCCAGGCTCTGCTCCTTCCTTCGGCTGGATGCACCCAGAGGTGGGTCCTGTGGGGACAGGCTGGGGTGCTGCATGGCGTGTGTGCTGCACAGGGAAGGGTGAGGGCAGCCTGGGAGGAAGGACCACGGTCACTGATCCTTCACCAGGAACCAGGACAGATACGGGAGGGGACTGCAGGGTGGGAAGCCACAGGGACTTGCACCTTCTCTGATGGAGAAGAGTTTGGAGAGAGCTGAGACATGGGTCAGTCAGAGAGGGAGAGGGGATGTCTGGGAGGTGGTTCTCCACTCTGGATTTGTACTGGAGTGAGCCCAGGCTGGGAGGCTCAAAGGACTGTCCTACTGTGGGCAGTGTCCTGGTGATGCTGGCCATGGCAGCTGCTCGCATCTTGCTGGAGCCCCACACAGAGATGTTCTCCCTGGGGCAGAAAAGGCTGCACAGAGCCCCAGGAATGAGGCTGGGGTGCCACAAACCCACAATGGCCTGGGAGTTCGCTGTTCCTGTGTGAGACCAGGAGCTGGCTGGCTCAAAGAGGGTGGGGAAGCAGCCAGAGTGGGAGCAGGGGACCCTGGGGAGGTGGGAGTGTGACAGAAACCTGGATTTAGGAGGTTGGCCAGGGCTGTGTGTGAGGTGTGACAGGGCTGGGTTACAGGCTTTCCATCCCAGCCCCTCATTCCTTCCCTTGTGTCATCGTTCATTGGCACTTCTGCTGTACAGGAGCAGTTAGAGCTGTGAGCTGCTCCTGCTAAAAGCCACCAGGACAAAATGGACTTGGTTTTAACCTGGGCCAGCTGGCAGTGTGGGCTGCTTGTGTGTCCCTCCTGTCAGGGACTTGCACAGAGCCACAAGGTCTCCCCTCAGCCTCCTTTTCTCCAGGCTCAACACCCCCAGTTCCCTCAGCCACAAGGGAACTCAGCACACTTGTGCTCCAGACCCTTCCCCAGCTCCGTTCCCTTCTCTGGACACGCTCCAGCACCTCCATGGCCTTCTTGGACTCAGGGGCCCAACACTGAACCCAGCACTCCAGCTGCGGCCTCACCAGTGATTCCCAGTGCAGGGGGACCAGCACTGCCCTGCTCCTACTGGTCACACTGGTGCTGATCCAGGCCAGGATGCCCTTGGCCTTCTTGCCCACCTGGCCACTCTGCTGACTCCTGTTCAGCTGCTGTCCACCAACACCCCCAGGTCCTTTTCCACTGGGCAGCTCTGCAGCCACCACCACTGCTTCTTCTCAGGCTGGATGAGGCTTTGAGCAACCTGGTCTAGTGGAAGGTGTCCCTGCTGCTGGCAGGGGGGTTGGAACTGGATGAGCTTTCAGGTCCCTTCCAACCCAAACCAGTCTGGGATTCTATGATTCTCCCTCTGCCCCTCGCTGGGGTTGGCACAGCTCTGCTGTCACCTCAGGAGAACCCAGCGCTGGTGCGTTGTGGGACTTGCCCTTTAATCATCCACACACCCCCAGTGACCCACTAACCCTGGCAGAGGGAGGGAGGGAAAATCAATTGGCAGGAGAATTACCCGTCAGGCCATGTAGGACACTGCAGGCTGATCAATGAGCTCTGCTCCTCGTTAGCTCCGCGTGTCCTGA
>NW_010289956.1:0-241 GCF_000700745.2 Antrostomus carolinensis | reverse complement strand
CACAGGCGGGGGCCACAGTAAGCACAGTCCTGTCCCTGTCCCTGTCCCTGCTGGCGTGGGTCAGCTCTGGAGGACACGGGCAGTGGTGGCAAAGGACAAGGCTGGGCTGGTACAGACTGCTTTGTGCTACCTATCACGTGGAGCTGGGCCAGAGCCATGGCAAACAGCGGGGCCAACTGCCCTGCTTGTGCCCAGATAAGCCCTGGGGACGGCTCCGTCATCGCCGAGCCCTGGTTCTGGG
>NW_010289955.1:5429-11036 GCF_000700745.2 Antrostomus carolinensis | reverse complement strand
CCATTAACACAAGTGACTCTTCTAACTTCCCACGCAGCTTGGGACGTCGCCTCTTCACCTCGCTGCCCAGTACGGCCACTATTCCACGGCGGAAGTGCTGCTTCGAGCTGGCGTTAGCAGAGACGCCCGGACAAAAGTGGACCGGACGCCGCTACACATGGCTGCAGCTGATGGACACACTCATATCGTAGAACTGCTAATTAGGGTAAGTCTGATAATTGAGGTATCACTTTAAGGGTCGTGTAAATCACCCTGGGAGTGTAGCGTTGATGTCCCTGTGGAAGCACCAGCGCAGGCATCACCTTTAAGCTGTTGAGAGGAGGCGGCGCCCGGACAGGTAACGCTTATTTCTTTCAGAACGGGGCTGATGTGAATGCCAAGGACATGCTGAAAATGACAGCTTTGCACTGGGCGACAGAGCACAACCACCCAGACGTCGTGGAGCTGCTCATCAAATACGGAGCTGACGTCCACGCTTTCAGCAAGTTCGATAAATCAGCTTTTGATATCGCTTTGGACAAGAACAATCCAGAGACTCTGGTCATGCTACAGGTAAGTTGAGGAAGGAGGAACTTGGTGGTAATTCTCTGAGTGGCAACTGTATTTGTGCTAGAGGGAGAAGGATCCTGTTGTATCGTTTTCTGTTTGCAAAGAGAACTAGAGATACGGAGGTGGGTGAGATTTGGTTTATTTCCACACCAATCAGTGTGTGCCTATTAGGACTCGGTGGGTGTTGGGGTTTTATCTCCATCCATCTTGCGTGGTTGTGGTGTGTGTTGCCAAGTTTAGGGGGTGGTTTTGTCACAGCTTTTGTCCCTGACGTGCTGCAGAGAGAAATAATCTGTCTGTAAAATGTTTCGAGGATACTAAACACCACCGAAAGCGTGACTGATGGATGCCTGACCCCACTCTCTTTCCTAGGAAGCAATGCAGAACCAGGTAAACCCTCATCCAGAGAGAACAAACCCCATCACCAACACCGTGACTCTCACCTCCCCGTTTCTTCTGACCCCAGGGGAAGTTCTCAATCTCGCTAATCTCGTCTCTTCAGCAAACGCCAAAACAACCTCAGGTAAGGTTTTAATGTGACCTCGAGCTGGGAAAGTCTTGGGGGAAAAAAGTTCCTCAGACTGTTTACCAGTAGAGGGCAGCTGGCCATTTAATAGAGGAAAAGTGAAATCCAGCCAAACACACCCAGCTACTGCTTCCTGCCCCGGAATGTTTTGCTGTCAAAGGTAACAAAGCAGATTTGTAGCTGATGTAAATAAAGATGGTTCTGTTGTGAGTGGCAAAGCTTTGCTGAGCTCAGCTCTGGGGCTGCTCTGGATCTGTTACAAGCCACAGAGCCTTGAGAAAATGGAGCTGGCTGATTGCAACAGAGGAATAATGAGAATTATTGTCTGTGCCAAATCCTGAGCGCTGCAGTGTGGTTGGGGAATGGTTTGCTTTGTTCTTTACTGGCTGCAAGAGTTGAAAGGGTGTTTTGCCATATATACACGGTGAGTAAGGAAACTGCAGAATAAGCAGGTCTGTGGGATGTGTAACTTACTCCTTATTTCTTCTGTCCCACGTGTTAGGTGAAAATAATTAGGTTCCTCCTTGTTCTGTGAGCCTTATTCCGTTGGGGAAAACAATTCCACTTAAGGCTGAGTGCGAATTCTTTTTTATGTAGTTCCCATTTTCTTAGTAACTCTTCAAGTGAATTGTCTGTATTTGGGGAAATCCAAACCGTTGTTTCTTTTCAGTCTGAAGGAGGCCACTAAATACAGGTTTTGTGAAGCTGTTTGGCCTCATCCTGCAAACACTTCTGCATGTGAGTAATGCTTTGGTTAGTGGGACTTGTTCACATGCGTGAATGTTTGCTTATGAGCTAGAGAGTGCTTCTAAAATCCCAGATACTGACTTCTGCAGTCCCATCCACACCTCTCTGCCTCTGCTTGGCCACAGCGACTTCAGCAACATTCCACACTCGCTCTCAAAACTTTTGGGGCTGCTGGTGGCTTTGAGGCACTGCCAAACCCTAATTTTAGAAGGGGAAAAAGTGACCCTGTTTTCCTTTTCCACCTGTGAGGAAAATGCAGCGTGACTGGCACACGACATCCTCAGTCAGGGATATTCTGCAAACACAAAAGGGCATAAAACTCAGGATTTTGGCACCCTGAGTGACGCTCCGGCCGTGGGCGGCATCGCTGCCTCTGCAGGTGGGTCTGGCTCTGCCTGGAAGCCGGGTGGGAGTTGCAGAGGCTGCACCCTGCTGAAAAGCTGTTAGAAAACTGCCATTTCCAGCTTAAACCCGTTCCCAACCAGTTTGAACTTTCTCCTGGTGTGAGCGCAGCTTTTTAGTTGAAATAATTCTTTTTTTCCATTGCCTCCCTCTCTCTGATGTGGAAGCTGATCCTGTCCCCTCTCTGCCTTTGTTTTACCAAGCTGCTTGCCCCGAGTCCCTTGAATCCATCCCTGACATGTGGGTGAGCAGCTGCAGGCAGAGCTCCAGATGAGCTCTTGGCACTGGCCTCGTAAATCCCCATCTCTCACCTCGCTCTCCTCGTATATCCTGCGACGTAATCGCCTGTTTCAGTGCCACAACGCGGCACTGGCTCATTGTCCACGTGTGACTGGACTCAAATACTCTGGGTTTTTCCTTCCATGACACTTCAAGCATCCGTAGTAGCTGATCAGTGTGGAAACAGCCAGTGTCTCCTGCTCCAGGCCACATCAGAAGATATTTTCTTTCTAATTTCCCACAAGAGGGCATCAGTGACTGCGCCTTCATTACAACAAAAGTATCTCATTAACACTTGCAGCTAATCATTGTTCTCATCCCTCTTAAAATTCCCCGTGTCTTCCATGATTGAAGTTCTTAAATGGGAATAACTATCTCGATCTGCTCTGAAGAAATCTGGTTACAAACTGCTGAAAACAGTCACTAGACCTGCAGTGTTTTTATTTCCAAAGTCCCGAGCCCACAGCCTTTTGAAAGTATCGTTCTTTAGAATTAAATCCTTTGATAAACTTTGTAAAATCAGGAGAAAGAGAGAGAAAAAAAGGTTGCAAGGGTTAAGGTGGGGGAACTTTAGATGAACTTCCCTTTGTGTGCTTATCAGCTATTGATCTACGCTGGCAACGAGGTCCAGGATCTTTTTTTTTAGGAAGAATTGTGGGTTATATGCACTGAGTTTGAGCCCGTTTAGTTAATTTCCTGTTCCATTCTTCTGAAGTCTGCCTTTGAATAAGGAGTTACTCTGGTCAATTGGAGGAAGAAACGTTGTTTTTTTGGAAGTGAGGAGGCTTGTTTATCTCGTTTCAATCAATATCCCATTGCAGTGACCATGGTTTTTCCCTTACTGACCCTGAGAGGGGAGGAAGAAAACACCTCCGTGCCGAGTGCGGTGAAATCAGCCGATTTCTGGGTTTGAGCGAAGGTTCCGTTCACTGACTTGTGCTGAAACATTTGGTTTCTGAAATAATGCTGGAGACTTTCCCAACTGAGGAACAGCTTGGGTGCTGTAATTAACTCACGATAGCAAACAAGTTTACTATGTCCTTCAGCTTTTGCAAGTTTTAAAAGCTGCAGTACGATGGAAAACCAGGTAATGAACGTGCATAACAACCCCTGTGCACGACGCGGCGGCAGCTGGACCCTGGCACGTCTGTGAGTGTCTTGAGAAGCCGACCACGCCTGCAGCCCCGCAGCCAGCACGCCTTCCCCTCCTTCTCACAGAGCAAATCGCTTCCTGTTTGCTGTTCTTTTCATAAAGTGGTTCAGCAATAGCTTAATAATTTGCTTTAAATTAGATTTAAAGTATCGTGAAATATTTGGAGTGGGTACTGTCATAGAATCCCAGACTGGTTTGGGTTGGAAGGGACCTTAAAGCTCATCCAGTCCCAACCCCCCTGCCAGCAGCAGGGACACCTTCCACTAGACCAGGTTGCTCAAAGCCTCATCCAGCCTGGCCACAAACACTTCCAGGGAGGAGCAGCCACAGCTTCTCTGGGCAACCTGTTCCAGTGTCTGACCCCCCTCACAGTGAAGAACTTCTTCCTAATATCTCATCTAAACCTCCCCTCTTTCAGCTTAAACCCATTTCCCCTTGTTCTGTCATTAACTGCCCTTAGGAAAAGTCCCTCCCCAGCTTTCTTGTAGCCCCTTCAGGTACTGGGAGGCCACTATAAGATCTCCCTGGAGCCTTCTCTTCTCCAGGCTGAACAGCCCCAACTCTTTCAGCCTTTTCTTGACAGGCTTTAACAGTCACATAAAAAAGGGAAAGAAAAAAAAAAACCCCAACCAACACTCCAGAACATGGATTTCCTGTAATATATAAATGTAGATAAATATTTAAGAAGGAAATGGAAATGTTTTCTGTCCCCAGCTTGCTGTAAAATGTTGGAGCCTCTTGAGACTCCGGTCACTTTTCCTTATGGGAAAGGTTTGGGTGGTGTTTGTATTTGGGGTTTTATGTTTATTGAATATAATGTTTGACCTTCCATTAACTTCAGCTGTAGAAATTTGATAAAATTAAGGTTTTATCTAATCCTTTCATCTCGGGATTCATTTATTTTCCCTAAAGCTAAGTGTTTTTCCTGGAATCTAGAGATGAGTAACTTCTTTAAGCTGCTGGTTCCCTCACCACTGATTCCTTGACCTGCAGCACTCGAGTATTTTCCTCTCTGGCAGCGGAGCAGGTCAGATCCCCTCTGTTTCCTGCGCTCACAGGGAGCAGGATGCAGCCCAGGGTTTGCCATCCTGATTGTTTGTGCGAGCAGTTATGTCACACAAAATGTGTCCCTGGGATTTTCAACCCGTCTTCTCTCATCCAGCCAAACTAAATAGCCTCTCGTGGTTGCTTTGCCCGTGCTCTTGAGGCACAAAGAGGTTGGGGGTTTTTTTTTGTGTGTGGTTTGTCTCCGTTAGAGCTGGGGGGAAGGGTCATGGAAAGAAGCTTTGCAGAGCAACAGCTGCCTCCAGCTCCAGGTTTTTTAATTTAATTAATATCCTTGGATGCTAGTACTTATTAATTTACACAGAAAATGCTGGGTTTACTCTAGAAGCCTCGTTTTACCAAGGCACAGTAGATTTTATTTTCCTTCCCCTACTAAGACTGACTGTATTTCTAGACTGGTTTTCATAAGCCCCGTGCTGCGTACTTGATCTTTTTCACTAGACTTCAGTTTCTATTCAAGGAAGAGAGAAGGAAACGCTGACTTGTTTGGTTGTTTGGGGGGGTTTTTTTGTCACTTTTTTGTTTTTTTTTTTCCCCTCAAGGTAAGACAGAGGAAATAGTGGAAGCAGATTCTGTCAGTTCTGCCCTACAACAAGCGGTCGGCAGCGGCGGGCAGCGCGTCATCACCATTGTCACAGATGGAGTTCCCCTGGGCAGCCTGCAAACCAGCAGCCTCGGCCAACCCTTCATCCTAACTGTGCAAGATGGGCAGCAAGGTGAGTAGGAGCTGAACTCAGATGGCAACATTGAGAATTAACTTTAAAAAAGAGAAAAATAACTGCTGCCTGTGAACCCTGCAGAGCCCCGTGAGGCCGGTGGCTGGTGTGATCTGGCTGGTGGGCTCTGTGCTGTGACAGATCCACACTGTGTTCTGGCCGGGGGGGTC